>NC_085141.1:272103537-272403537 GCF_024139115.2 Armigeres subalbatus
TAAATTTTCGGGCCACTTTTGTGGTAATGTTGCCTATTTGGGAACGGTGAAGAAGGATGACGACAGGTGTAAGTTAAATTGATGAATGAGTGGCGTCCCAAAAGGAGGAACGCACAATGTAATGGAATATGTTTCACCTATTAATGGACGCTAAAGGCCTACGAACGATGGCAAAGGCGACCATAAAATTGCATCGGATGGCTACCTTAGAGACGTTAATAGCGATGTGAGTGATGAAGTGTCTGGATAGTGGCAGTCATAGAGATATGTTTAGATAACGGACCTATTTTCGAGTGTTGAGTGAAATGTTAGATGGTTGAATTTGTTGTAGAAAATGTGTTTATTATAAAAAAAAATTAATACATATTCAGTATCTCTGTAAACTCGACTTTTATACTGAGTTATTTCGTACAAAAAATTTTCATATTTGCATACAGCCAACTGAAGAATGCGAATAAAAATCAAAACTCCATAAATATTAAGTGAGTGGAAGATAATTGAGTTTCTTTTCGTGCTACCAAAGTAGTTTGCAGAGAAGGACTCACTGGTGGGCCAGCCAGCAACCAGGAAGAATAAAAAGGTGCCGAGCAAAAGTTTAGCACGAGTGGCGTCGTCGAGTCGGTGTGCTTTCCTGCCATTTATCACAGCTTCTTGATAATTTCTTTCACTTGTCGTCCTGCCGTGGCGTCGTTCGTTCTTCCGGTGCCAATGATGCACTCGAATCTGGACTCGTAGCGGGGAGTTTATTTCACGCGTATTTAATTCCTAGGGATGCTTCCATGGCTGCGAAATTTATACGTGCCTAACGCTAACTTCCCTTCATAGTGTCTCCTCCAAGGCATTGAGGTTGGATTCCTCATTTGAGCAACAACCGTAAAGTTTTATCACTAGGACAAAGTTTTGCTGAATAACTTTCCACCATAATAATTTCAGCCACGTCAGGCTTCTCCGCCTAAAGTTTTTTTGTTTTGTTCTAAACTCTTAAGTGCAAAAAGCCTCGTAATGCCCGTTTAATCTTTATATCCGATTCGAGCGTTTTTCATCCCTGTTACGACTGGGCCCTCCTTTGATCAAAGGACCAGACGGCCTACCAGCCGGCCGGTGAGACGGCACTGGAATTATACACGGAATAATTAATGGAAGGCGAAATTTCTACGGCTATTGTTATAATTCCTTGGCAGGAGGACGACGACGCGCCACCAAATGGCTTGGGACTTGCTTGCTCCGTGTTTAATGACTTTCTTCTGTCGGGCAACCAACAACAGTCGGATCAGCAAACGTGGAGCGACGATGGCGGTAACGACTGGGACAATTACTACATTTGCTGGAAATTCTCCATTTATGGCTATTTTCCAAGAGTTCAAAGCCTAGATGTCGTGACCGGGTGAAAAGAAATTAATTAAAGTTGCTTTCTTACACACATTTGTAAGCAGGAATAGTTTCATGACCTGGAAAAGTTTATTGTCTTGATGAGGTATGCAATAGGTTTATGTTTGAAAACGGTCAAGTTTAAAGAAGCATTTATTTTGTCATTTTCATGCATTATTAAACAGCAACTGTTGATTTGAAACTGTAATTAATATCTTCGACGTTGGAAATGTTTAGTGCCATTAAGGTATTTCTACTTACTGAAGGTGTGTGATTTCGATGTTTTGAATGAATGTAAATGCGGAACTTTACGAGCTAAAACAGAGTGGAGTGTTGTTTCACGTTTTTCTTTTTCACACTGGAATCGCTTAATAAAACATATAATGCGAAGCTATACAGGCGATCATTTAACGGTGCGAACGATACATTCATGTACAAACTGCTAAGCCTATTCGTTGTCAAACTTATGATACACTATGTGTTGCAAATATTGCAACGAAAGAGACAAATTTCTGGTTCTTTAAACGATTTATTGAAGCACAATCAGCTACAGTGACGATGACGACAGTAGCGTTAAAAAATCCCTGACAAATGACATAATTTGATACGTATATGAGTATTCTATGTTGTTCATAATAGATTTAAGGTTTCATATTTGTATATAAGTATATTTAGGTAATAGCATATGTAATAGTATAGGGTATGTAATTTTAGGGTGACTTACATTTAGTGTCTCTTTTTAGTTATTTAGTCCTTTAATCGATGGTGGGTGATCTAGAACCATAATTAAGGTTATGCGCTTTTCACAACAGTACATTATGCACTCGAATACCTGCTTTAGATCCTAATACTGTTCACTTCTGCCTTTGCTTGAGTTTCCGTATGGATACGTTTGATAGCGTGTATTTTATGTTTAATGTTAGAATAAGTACATACATTCTGTTTATTTGATATCACCCATCTGTGCTTACTCGACGTAGTATTAGATTAGATTTAGCTATATGTACCAAATATGAGACCACCAATTCATGCTATGTGGTTCATTTAGAATAAATAATGCACTGTAGGATATTATTAAGTAGTGCATAAGCATAATTTCAAGTAGAATTAAGAAAAATAGTATTTTAAGTTGGTTTGTGAACACTCCTGACTTGAATCTATTTATCTGCTCTTCCCTGCTGACGTTTATCGGTGTTTATATCTCAAGTGTTTTGTACCTTAACTAACATTTGGATGCGACGCGTCCACTTTTAATGGTCTGTTGACACGAACAGGTACGTATCATTACGGCGGATGGATGTACGGTGCGAAGCAACGAGAAGTTGTGACACTATGACAAAAGCGGGAATTTTTTAAAATTTATACATGATTTTATTTGGGCATACTATGGAACTCGTACATTAAAATATAGTCATAAAATCGAAGACCACGAAATTTTCATGAAAAATTCTTAGAAACGTCTACGTGAGATTTGTACGATCCAGCAAACACAAGATCGTACATACATTTTGCATGCAGTCAAATGAAGGAATGGGCGAATTTCCGGAAGAATTCATGAAGGAACCTCCGAAGGAATTTCTGAAGATACTTACTGGGAGATTCTTGGAGGAGTTTCCGGAGGAATTCCTCGAGGTACTTCTGAAGGAATTCCTGGAGGAACTTCCGGTGGAATTCCTGGAGGAACTTCCGGAGGAATTCATGGATGAACTTCCGGAGGAATTCCCGGAGGGATTCCCGGAGGATCTTCCGGAGAAATTCCCGGAGGAACTTCAGGAGAAATTCCCGGAGGAACTTCTGGATGGATCCCCGGAAAACTTCCGGAGGAATTCCCGGCGGAACTTCCGGAGGTATTCCTGGCGGAACTTCCGGAGGAATTCTCGGAGAACTTCGAGGAACTTCGAAGGAATTCCTGAGGAACTTCCGAAGGAATTCCTGGAGGAACTTCAGGAATTCGGAGGAACTTCGAAGGAATTCCGGAGGAACTCTGAAGGAATTCCGGAGGAACTTCCGAAGGAATTCCTAGGAACTTCGGAGACTTCGAGGAACTCCGGAGGAATTCGGAGGAACTTCCGAGGAATTCGAGGAACTTGAAGGAATTCGGAGGAACTTCCGAAGGAATTCCTGAGGAACTTCTGAAGGAATTCCTGGAGGAACTTCCGGTGGAATTCCTGGAGGAACTTCGAAGGACCTGAGGAACTTCCGAAGGAATTTCCGGAGGAACTTCGAAGGAATTCCGGAGGAACTTCGAAGGAATTCCCGGAGGACTCCGAAGGAATTCCTGAGGAACTTCCGAAGGAATTTGGAACTTCTGAAGAATTCCTGGAGGAACTTCGGTGGAATTCCTGGAGGAACTTCTGGAGGAATTCATGAATGAACTTCCGGAGAAATTCGGAGGATTCGGGATCTTCCGGGAAATTCGGAGGAACTTCAGGAGAAATTCCGAGGAACTTGGAGAATTCCGGAGGAACTTCTGGATGGATCCCCGGAAAACTTCCGGAGGAATTCCCGGCGGAACTTCCGGTGGTATTCCTGGCGGAACTTCCGGAGAAATTCTCGGAGGAACTTCCGGAGGAACTTCCGAAGGAATTCCTGGAGGAACTTCCGGAGGAATTCCCGGAGGAACTTGAGATTCCGGAGGAACTTCCGAAGGAATTCTGGAGGAACTTCGGAGGAATTCGGAGGAACTTCGGAGGTCAGATTAACTTCCGGAGGAATTCCGAAAGAACTTCCGGAAGAATTCGAGGAACCGGAGGAATTCTCGAGGGGAACTTCCGGAGGAATTCCTGAGGAACTTCCGGAGGAATTCGGAGGAACCTGGAGGAATTCCCGGAGGAACTTCCGGAGGAATTCCGGAGGAACTTCCGAGGAATTCCTGGAGGAACTTCCGGAGGAATTCCCGAGGAACTTCCGGAGGAATTCCCGGAGGAAACTTCCGGAGAATTCTTCGGAGGAACTTCCGGAGGAATTCCCGGAGGAACTTCCGGAGGAATTCCCGAGGAACTTCGGAGGAATTCCGGAGGAACTTCCGGAGGAATTTGGAGGAACTTCCGGAGGAATTCCCGGAGGAACTTCCGAGGAACTTCGAGAACTCTGAGGAATTCCCGGAGGAATTCGGAGAATTCCGGAGGAACTTCCGAGGAACTTCGGAGGAACTTCCGGAGGAATTCCGAGGAACTTCCGGAGGAATTCCGAGGAATTGGAGAATCGGAGAACTCTCGGAGGAACTTCCGAGGTTCCGAGGAATTCCGGAGGAACTTCCGGGAACGGAACTTCCGGAGGAACTTCGAGGAACTTCCGAGGAACTTCGGAGGAACTTCCGGAGGAACTTCGGAGGAACTTCCGAGGAACTTCGGAGGAACTTCCGGAGGAATTCCGAGGAACTTCGGAGGATTTCCGGAGGAACTTCCGGAGGAACTTCTGGAGGAACTTCCGAAGGAACTTCCGGAAACTTCCGGAGAAATTCGGAGGAACTTCCGGAGAACTTCCGAGGAACTTCGGAGGAATGAGAACTCGGAGGAATTCGAGGAACTTCCGGAGGAACTTCGAGGAACTTCCGAGGAATTCCGAGGAACTTCCGAGGAATTCCGGAGGAACTCCGGAGGAACTTCCCGAGGAACTTCCGGAGGAACTTCCGGAGGAACTTCCGGAGGAACTCCGGAGGAACTTCCGGAAAACTTCCAGAGGAATTTCCGGGAAACTTCCGGAGAACTTCCGGAGGAACTTCCCGGAGGAACTTCCGGAGGAACTTCCGAGGAACTTCCGGAGAACTTCCCGGAGGAACTTCCGGAGGAACTTCCGAGGAACTTCCGGAGGAACTTCGGAGGAACTTCCGGAGGAACTTCCGGAGGAACTTCCGAGGAACTTCCGGAGGAATTCTGGAGGAACTTCCGAGGAATTCCGAGTGAACTTCGGAGGAACTTCCGGAGGAACTTCCGGAGGAACTTCCGGAGGAATTCGAGGAACTTGGAGGAACTTCGGAGGAACTTCCGGAGGAACTTCGGAGGAACTTCCGGAGGAACTTCCCGGAGGAACTTCCGGAGGAACTTCCCGAGGAACTTCCGGAGGAACTTCCCGGAGGAACTTCGAGGAACTTCCCGAGGAACTTCGGAGGAACTTCCGGAGGAACTTCCGGAGGAACTTCCTGGAGGAAACTTCCGAGGAATTCCTGAGGAACTTCCGGAGGAATTCCCTGGAGGAACCTCCGGAGGAATTCCGGAGAACTTCCGGAGGAACTTCGGAGGAAACTTCCGGAGGAACTTCCCGGAGGAACTCTGAGGAATTCCGGAGGAACTTCCGGAGGAACTTCCGAGGAACTTCCGGAGGAACTTCCTGGAGGAACTTCCGGAGGAACTTCAGAGAACTTCCGGAGGAACTTCCGGAGGAACTTCGGAGGAATTCCTGGAGGAACTTCCGGAGGAACTTCCGGAGGAACTTCCGAGAAATCGAGGAATTCCCGAGGAACTTCCGGAGGAATTCGAGGAACTTCGAGGAATCTTGAGGAACTCCGAGAATTCCGAGGAACTTCAGGAATTCGGAGGAACTTCCGAGGAATTCCGAGGAACTTCCGAGGAACTTCCGAGGAAACTTCCGGAGGAATTCCTGAGGAACTCTGGAGGAATTCCTGAGGAACTGGAGTGAACTTCCGGAGGAACTTCCGGAGGAACTTCCCGGAGGAACTTCCGGAGGAATTCCCGGAGGAACTTGAGGAATTTGAGGAACTTCCGAGGAATTCCCGAGGAACTTCCGAGGAACTTCCCGAGGAACTTCCGAGGAACTTCCGGAGGAATTCCTGGAGAACTTCCGGAGGAACTCCTGAGGAACTTCCGAGGAATTCCCGAGGAACTTCGGAGAACTTCCGGAAACTCGAGGAATTCCTGGAGAACTTCCGGAAGAACTCTCGGAGGAACTCCCCGGAGGAACTTCCTTCGGAGAGAACTCCGGAGGAATTCCGGAGGAACTTCCGGAGGAATTCCTCGAGGAACTTCCGAGGAACTTCCGAGGAACTTCCGAGGAACTTCCGGAGGAAATCCCGGAGGAGCACGTAACTGAACGAAGTACAATGATAGCCTCTTGGAGGCTTCCAGGCCCCTCTTGGAGGGAGGCTTCCGAGCCTTCTTGGAAGGAGGCTTCCGAGCCTCTTGGAAGGAGGCTTCCTGAGCCTCTTGGAAGGGCTTCCAGGCCTCTTGGAAGGGGGAGGCCTGAGCCTCTTGGAAGGAGGCTTCCTGAGCCTCTGTTTCTGGAAGGAGGCCTGAGGCCTCTGCAGGGAGGAGGCTTCCTGAGCCTCTTGGAAGGAGGCTCTGAGCCTCTTGAAGGAGGCTTCTGAGCCTCTTGGAAGGAGGCTTCCAGGCCTCTTGGAAGGAGGCTTCCTGAGCTCTTGGAAGGAGGCCTGAGAGCCTCTTGGAAGGAGGCTTCCGAGCCCTTTTGGAAGGAGGCTTCTGAGCCTCTTGGAAGGAGGCTTCCGAGCCTCTTGGAAGGCTTCTGAGCCTCTTGGAAGGAGGCTTCCGAGCCTCTTGGAAGGAGGCTTCCAAGCCTCTTGGAAGGAGGCTTCCAGGCCTCTTGGAAGGAGGCTTCTGAGCCTCTTGGAAGGAGGCTTCCAGGCCTCTTGGAAGGGCTTCCAGGCCTCTTGGAAGGAGGCTCGAGGAGCCTCTTGGAAGGAGGCTTCCAGGCCTCTTGGAAGCTGGAGGCTTGAGCCTCTTGGAAGGAGGCTTCCGAGCCCTCTTGGAAGGAGGCCTGAGCCTCTTGGAAGGAGGCTCTGAGCCTCTTGGAAGGAGGCTTCCTGAGCCTTCTTGGAGGAGGCTTCCAGCCTCTTGGAAGGAGGCTTCCAGGCCTCTTGGAAGGAGGCTTCCGAGCCTCTTGAAGGAGGCTTCCTGAGCCTCTTGGAAGGAGGCCTCCATTCCTTTTGGTGTTGAGGCCTGAGCCTCTGTTGGAAGGAGCCTCCTGAGCCTCTTGTTGGAAGGAGGCTTCTGAGCACCTCTTGGAAGGAGGCTTCCGAGGCCTCTTGGAAGGAGGCTTCCGAACCTCTTGGAAGGAGGCTTCCTGAGCCTCTTGGAAGGAGGCTTCCGAGGCCTCTTTGGAAGGAGGCTTCCGAGACCTCTTGGAGGCCTCTTGGAGGAGGGCTTCTGAGCCTCTTGGAAGGAGGCTTCCGAGCCTCTTGGAAGGAGGCTTCCTGAGCCTCTTGGAGGAGGCTTCCGAGCCTCTTGGAAGGAGGGCTTCCTGAGCCCTTGGAAGGAGGCTGAGCCTCTTGAAGGAGGCTTCAAGCCTCTTGGAAGGAGGCTTCGAGCCCTCTTGGAAGGAGGCTCTGGTTCTCTGGAAGGAGGCTTCCGAGCCTCTTGGAAGGAGGCTTCCGAGCCTCCTTGAAAAAAGGTTTCCGTGCGTTTTGGAAGGAGGCTTCCGCGCATTTTGGAAGGAGGCTTCCGAGTCTCTTGAAAAGAGGCTTCCGAGCCTTCCGAGCCTCTTGGGAGGCTTCCGAGCCTCTTGGAAGGAGGCTTCCGAGCCTCTTGAAAGAAAACTTCCGAGCCTTTTGAAAACGCGTTATTCCACCATCAACCTTTAGGTTTTGTATCTTAGGGTCGCTTATGCAATCATTTAAAATTATGTAAAATCTTCTGCTCCGTGACTGCTGGTTCACGAATTCGGGAACGCTTTTTTTGCGTGTGGGTCAAATATTATTTATTAGTGGATTGCAGTCAATAATAACTATCGGAAGCTGGCCAGAATTATTAGCATTTTCTTTTGAAAATATGTAGGGAATTTGTCTACCGACTATTCTGGCTTGAGCAAAATATAGTGCCTCAGACACACAATCGCATGCTGAACGATTAGGTTTTGACCAGGGATGGCAATACTCGCTTCACCAGTACAAAAATTACATTTCTGACTACAGATTTGACCACAAGTATTTGGCAGAGCACAAATTAGGAATGGAGCAGTATCTGGTGATCGCCAATAACAATAACGGTTTTGTTTATTATATTGTTTTTTTTTCGATCAGCAGTAACAGTAATATGTAAACAGCTTAACACTGAGAGCAGGTTCTCATTTCTCGGCTTTCCGAAGAAAGTCGTATGGAATTAATTATTGCAGAACATTTCCACCATTGGCCACAACACCATATTAATATTTTACTCTCAACCACTGCAGTTGTCACTTCCCGTAAATCTGCACAACTGGTCATATGCACCCAAACGACACTGCACCGAAGATACTTTATGTGTACGAGACAGTAATAATTAATTAATCTGCCCAAGCAGAGCAAACCTCCGCTCTCGAGCAGGACATCTACCATACCGGAATGACACAAGCCATATCCCTTATGGATTTCCCGAGTCAGCTGCTCTTAAACATTCCCGTTTTCCATTTTCTCATTAGAGCCACCTCTCACCATGCATGTATTCAGATTCGCCTCGCCACCCCACCTCGGTGCAACGGCGATGGTCGGCCACACCACCGTCGCAGACCCAAACCCAAGCAGCCCTGCGTGACTTGTACTGCCGTACTACAGTGCCAGGCCCCCGGTGACAATGACGTTTACGCTTCAATTTAAACTTTAATTATTTAATTAATTAATTTGTGATTGGACGCCACACGACCCACTGAAGAAGTCAAGTCAGTCAGTCAGTTGGTTGGTCGGTCGGTCGATCAGACAGTCGCCGCATTCACCGCCATCATCGGTCTCTCATCCCTCGGCTCGCCCCGGTGACGGATGGGTGACGATGATTGAAGGCACATCCTCCTACCAGCCAGCAGCCTTCTGTTCTGTTCTCCACACGTTGGCTGTGTTTCGGAGCAGTTAGGTATGCGAGATGAAGTCGATGAGTATCTCCACGCGTTGGTACCCATCTATCGCTACTCAACGAGCATAGGAAAAACGACAGAGCTAGAGCTAGTCAACGAATCAAGAATGACGTCCCGCCATCAGAGTTGACGCGTGGCGCGGAGCAAATTGAAAAATCAGAATGGGGAAATTTATGCTGCGAAGGAATGCCATATCGCGCGAAATGGGCAAATATTTGAATCATGAGTCGTGTTTGAGTGCTATTAATAGGAAGTTTGGGCCCCAAAGTTTAACGTTCGCTCTAGGGCCTGGGAAACGGATGAATGGACGCACAGAAGACGAACGGCAGTGATGAGATGAATTGCTCGACTTTATCTCTTCCTGAATGGAGATTGAGCTTGCATAAACGATGCGCAGAATAAGTTGGTAAATGAGCGTATCAATCTTCGTTCATTAGTGAAAGCGAATGTCAAACAACGTTGAATGTTTTTTTTTTGGGATGGGGAAGCGTGATATGTATTTTATTTTTGCTGCAGCTCGTAGATTAGTTTCTGGCTTTTATTCGGAGAATGAAATCAAGCATGAATTGTTTCGAAAACATCAATAACGGTTACTCTGTTCAAAGCAAAAATATCAATTGGGTCATACCACCGCCGAGTATCGTTGGCAGCACACCGTCTCCGACATTTTGTATTGGTGCGCCCCTTATGTTTAAAATCTGTCACACAACGCGCTGATCTATGATGTCTTGTGCTTGAAATTCATAAGAGTCTATGAATGCAATACTATATTGTTACTTCTGCGGATGATCTTTCAATTCGAGCAAATATGTTATTTTGACAATTTAATTAACTCTGTCTGACACTGAAAAGCCAAATAACTGCATAATGGTTACCATTTTTAGCAGGTGGCAATGGCTGCCTAGGCTTGATTTATTATGGTTAAAATATGCTGTGGGATAGTACATTTTCGTTAACACCTTTGTGAGTCTAAGATTTATTTTACTTCAAAAACTGCATTAAACACAATCTTTAGTATCAGAAACTGAAATACTGAAAATATTTAAATTCGTAGTATAAAATCCACCTACCTTGTATACGTAGAGAATTTTTTTCCAACTGCGTTTCCTGTACGATAATAAACGATTCGTAGAAGTCCTTATCGCCAGTTGGCTTCCTTTGAACAGGCTTAGAATTTATTCACTATTTCCTCTTCTCCAGTTAAATTTACTGATCCACACACTGCAACGTTCGTAAACTCAAACTCCTCGCGCCGTGGGGTAATTTATCAGTGAATATGATTTTTAATTCATTTCCCGTTTCTACAACGCGGGTCCCGTTCCCATTGATCGTGGGAGTTTATTTTTCCTTCGCTGTTTTTCTGACTTCTGCCTGCCAGCCGCAGATATCCTTTCACAAATGGCTGAAGGCGTGAATAGGCACCAGCAAGCTCGCAGAACAACCAACGATGTTTGCCTCCACGTTTTGCTTCTTGTTCAACACACTAGACCAGTGTACTACTCGACCAGATATGTAGGTAAGTATATGTATTCGGAAGTATGCACAGCGAAAAGCAATTTATTTTCCTTTATCAACCGCGCTCGAGCCCGAGCGCCTTGCTGCTCTTTCACCTCTACTACCTCCGTTTGGGGGCGAGCGAGTGAGGATCCGCTTTCCACGAAGCACAAAAAATAAACGTTTAATCTAAGATCTCTCACTTAATAATCACTTATCATTACACGGTGTTAGGTAATTTAAATTTTCTTCCGCCGTTTTGCCGTCTCGGTGCGATGGGTGGAATCTTTTCTTGGCCCACATCCAACCAGGTTGTTACGGAAAGCTCACCGGACGAGCTTCAATATTCCTGAAAAAAAAAGTTTTTCTGTTAGGGTCCATTCAATAGCTGCGAAAACATACATGGTGGATAATTGTGATAAATATTTTAGTTTCTTTAACCGGAACTTAAAATTATTCCATTGAAATTTAGATTGTTGGATGCAGTTTCATCAGAAGAAAAACACTACCTAAGCTCAATTTTCCTATGAACCGTGATCCGGTGCATGACTTTTTGTTTATTGAATTATGTTGAACTGTTAGTTTTGAAAGAATGTTTTGAGATTGGCAGGAACAAACATCAAGCCCACTTGTCCCATTTGAAAATAATCGTATAACAGTATAATAGCGGCCATTTCCCATCTGGGACAAACTGGCTCGATATTTTTTCCAACTTTTCCTATTTAACAGTTGCATTCGATAATACTGCGATGAATATGACCGTTACAGTTTGTTTTCGAAAATGACGAAAATTCATACGGGACTGATTGCGATCATAGGCAGCAAAACGGCATTTGGCCATAGCCGTTTGGCTGAATACACTGGGTTCGCTTTTTACGCGAATTTTGGGATTTACGCGGTTTTTTTACACGGATTTAATTTTTACGCGATTTTTTGAAAAAATCTTGAAATAACGTGAAAATAGTGAAAAGTTGATTTTTGATCGATTTTTGCAAAAGTCGTTTTTTACGCGATTTTCGGATTTTACGCGTTTTTTTTTTCAAGGGAAAACACTTATTTAATTATTTAATTATTAGTATTTAATGAAGGTACGATGCTGGGTCATTATAGAGCGAAGGCCGTCAGTCCCGAAGGTCATTAGACCACAGCCGTTAGGATGAGAGGTGAGGATGAGAAGTGAGAAGTGAGAAATGAGAAAAAAGACGTAATATGTGGGAAGTGAGTAGCAAAAAGGGAGAAGGGAGAAGTAAGAAGCGAGAAGTGAGAAGCGAGAAGTGAGGAAGTGAGTAGTAAGAAGTGAGAAATAAGAAGTGAGAAGTAAGAAGTAAGAAGTGAGAAGCAAGAAGTGAATAGTGAGAAGTGAGATGTGAGGGGTGACAAGTGAGAATTGAGAAGTGATATGCGGGAAGTGATGAGTGAGAGATGAGAAGTAATTTGTGAGAAGTGAGAAGCAAGAAGGGAGAAGTGAGGAGTGTGAAGTGAGAAGGGAGAAATGAGAAGTGACAAGTGAGAGCCGAGAAGTGACTAGTGAGAGCCGAGAAGTGACTAGTGAGATGTGAGAAAGAAGGAGTGAGAAGCGAGAAGTGATAAGTGAAAAGCGAAAAGTGAGAAGTGAGAAGTGACGAATGAGAAATTAGATACTGTAAGTGAGATTTAAGATGAAAGAAGTGAGAAGGGAGAAGAGAAAAGTAGGAAGTAAGAAGTGAGAAATGAAAAGAAGTGAAAAATAAGAAGTGCGAAGTAAGAATTGTAAAGTGAGAAGTGAAGAGTAAGAAGTAAATAGTGAAAAGTAAGAACTGAGAAGTGAGAAACGAGTGGTGTGAAACGAGACGCGAAAAATGAGAAGCGAGAAGGAAGAAGTACAAAATGGATGAGAAGTAAGATGTGCGAAGTGAGAAGTGAAAAGAGAGAAGTGAGAAATGGGAAGGGAGAAATAGGGAGTAAGAAAACGATAGCGAGAAGTGAAATGTGAAATTTGGGAAGTGTGAAGTAAGGAATGATATGCTAGTAGAGAGAAGTAAAAGGTGAGCAGTGGAAAATAATTTTTGAAAAATGAAAAATGAGAAGTGAGATGTGAGAAATGAGAAGTGAGAAGTAATCTGTAAGATGCGAGATGTAAGAAGTGAGAAACAAGAAGGGAGATGTGAGAAGGTAGAAATGAGAAATTAGAAGTGAGAAGTAAGAAGCTGGAAGTTAAAAGTGAAAAGTGACAAACGGGATGTCAGAAGTGAGAGGCGCGAAGTGAATAGTGAGAAGTGAGAAATGATATGTAAGACTTGAAAAATGAGTAGTGAGAAACGAGAAGGGAGAGCCGATATATGAGAAGCTACAAGTGAGAAGTGAGATTTAGAAGTGAGAAATTCGATATGAGATGTGAGATGTAGGTGTGAAAAATGGGACTTGAGAAACGAGAAGTGATAAGTGAGAGCCGAGAAGTGGGTTGGAAGCGACAAATTCGAAGTGAGATTGAGAAGTGATCAATTCAATACGAGAAGTGATATGTAAGCTGTGAGAAGCGAGAAGTAAGAAGCCAGAGTTGAATGGAGAGAACTGATTTGTGAGAAGTGAGGTGTGATAAGTGAGGAGCGAGAAATGAAAAGTAGTAAGATGTGAGAAGTGAAGGCAAGAAGGGTGAAGTTAGAAGATAGAAGTGGGGAGTGTGTAGTGAGAAGTGAGAAGCGAGAAGTGGGAAGTAAGAAGTGAGAAGTTAGAAGTGAGGAGCGAGAAGTGAGAAGTGAGAGGCGAGAAATGAATAGTGAGAAGTGAGAAATGAAATAAAGATGTGATATGTAAAAAGTGAGAAGTAAGAAACGAGAAGTGATAAGTGAGAGCCGAGAAATGAGAGGGCCCTCCTTGGCCGTGCGGTGAGACGCGCAGCTACAAAGCAAGACTATGCTGAGGGTGGCTGGGTTCGATTCCCGGTGCCGGTCTAGGCATTTTTCGGATTGGAAATTGTCTTGACTTCCTTGGGCATAAAAGTATAATCGTGTTAGCCTCATGATATACGAATGCAAAAATGGTAACTTGGCTTAGAAACCTCGCGGTTAATAACTGTGGAATTGCTTAATGAACACTAAGCTGCGAGGCGGCTCTGTCCCAGTGTGGGGATGTAATGCCAATAAGAAGAAAAGAAGAAGAGAAATGAGAAGCTTGAAGTGTGAAGTGAGAAACAAGAAGTGGTTAGAAGTGAATGGAAGTGAGTTGTGAGAAGTGAGATATGAGAGAAGTGAGAAATAAAAAGCAATATGTGAGATGTGAGAAGTGAGAAGCAGAAAGAGAGAAGTTAGAAGGGAGAAGTGAGATGTGTGATGTGAAAAGTGAGAAGCAAATAATTGAGAAGTGAGAAGTGAGAAGCGAGGAGTAAATAGTGAGAAATGAGATGAAAAAAGTGGAAAATTTTGATAAAGATGGAATATGTGAGAAGTGAGAAGTTTTCTACGCGAATTTGACGTCACACATTCCATTGCTTGGATTGCAATCATGACGTCATGCTCGTTTGGCTACACTAATTGAGAGTTAATTTGGCTACACTCGTATTCGCCTCAGCTCGTCTATAGAACTTACGGTGTCTATAATCTAGACTACTTTCCGATTTGGATACAATATTTAGACCACTACCCGGGATACGGGTGGTCGTCGAGCAACTCGATAACATTATCGAGTTCGCAAGCGGAAGGCAGAACATCAGTAAGGAAATGGCAAACCACCTGCTGGTGCACCGCCATGCTGTTCGAGTCGTAAGACAAGAACAGGACGCTTTTATCAGCCACCCAGGGGAAGCGAGAAGGCCGACATACGTGCCACAACTGAAGCCTTCTCCTTCGTTGGAAGATGGAATCTGGCAGAAGAGGCGATTGATATCGTCCTGACGACCATCTGGGAAAATACTGCGCCAAACCAAAAACGGCTCAGGCAGCAAACTTGCGCAGGTGCTCAGAACAAAACAAAACAGTAGGCGACAGTACAGTAGGCTAAACGTTGTCTTGACGGAGAAGATCGGGGTGTAGTGGAGCCCGAAGGGCGTTGATACGAGAAGACGACTTCTCGGCCCAAAAAAAAGTTAAAGGCACCAACCAGATGCAAGTCACCGGGCTGCAAAAGGATACCTGCCGTGTCATCTGCACAAGCGACCGAAAATTCCTGGCAGCTGGTCAGTAGCTCAAAGTGGATGTCGAGCGCTGAAACGTGGAGCGCAAGCTAGCGGGACGACTGGCTTAACCCTAGCAGCACTCAAGGTTCACATAGGTTGCTGCAACTCATATGTGATCAGATTTAGACATAATCAAGTTGCTGCAACCATTTATGTCTGATTTGTGCTGCTCGGGAAGAGATCTAGGGTGACGGCGCCGAGGTGAGGTCGTTGGGGACTGAAGTGACCTTCCAGTGCACACAACTGGACGTGGTCATGAACGCGGACGACGTCGTCTCTGCCGTCAGAGAGCAATGCGGCACAAAGGTCGTACATTTGGCGCGCATCCTACCCTAGGTCATGGAGCGAGGGATGTTGAAATCGGCTGGTCAGTAAGCCCAATAAGCACACTTCAGCCACTTTAAATGGATAGGTACTATTGGTGCTTAGAGTCGGGTCATAAGCCCTGCGATTTTAAGGGCCCAGACAGTAGCAACCTGTTTTGTCATTGTGGAAGGGCACAAGGTGCAGGAATACGATAAGTCACCCCATCTGCGCCAGCAAAAAGCAAGCATGTAATCACGTTATGGGTGGACCTCCGTGTTCCATCGGAGAGGAAAACAAGAAGAAGCCATGCAAACAACGCAGTTGAATCTTAACAACTGTGCATCTGTCCAGCAGCTGCTGTGGCAGTCGGTCTCGGAGTCGAAGACCGATGTCGCTCTCCCGTCCAACTCGTACAACGTCCCTGACTCGGATCATTATTCACGTCACTATTTTCACGCGCATCTCGGAATTTATTCCATGTACCACAAGGAGCTTGCAATATATTTGAAACAGGTCGACAGACCTTTGGTTACGCGTGTAGATCTAAAAGCCTTACTCAAGGATTTTTTTTTGGATACCCAAGAAGTTATGTTGTGTACACAGTCTATTTTATCTACAATAAGGAGCATGCAACACATTTTGAAATAAGGCAACAGACCTTTGGTTACGCGTGTAGATGTAAAGGCCAATTTTTTTTGGATAGCCAAGAAGTTATGCTGTTTATATATTCTAATCTATGTTCCACAAGGAGCATATTTGAAAGAGATCGATATACCTTTGGTTACGCATGTAGATCAAAGGGCCTTACTCCTAGAATTTCTTGGATGGCCAAGAAGTTATTCTGCATACACATTCTATTCTATGTCCCACAAAGAGCATGCACCATATTTTAAATAGGTCGACAGACCTTTGATTACGCGTGTAGATCAAAAGGCCTTACTTCAGGAATTCTTGGATAGCCGAGAAGTTATGCTTTGTACACATTCTACTTCATGTACCACAAAGAGCATGCACCATATTTGAAACAGGTCGACAGACCTTTGGTTACATATAGTTACAAAAAGCGAAAAACCGATTTTCATTAAAAGTCGTTTTTTTACGCGTTTTTTTGCACGATTTTCGGGATTTACACGGTTTTTTACGCGGAACGTATCCCCCGCGTAAAAACCGTTAGATGTTAGAAATAAGAAGAGAGAAATGAGAAGTGAGTTGTGAAAATGATAAGTGAGAAATGAAAAGATCTGAGAAGTAAGAAGTGAGAATTGTGATTGATAATCCTTATTTCTTCTTTATTCTTGCTTCTTCTCTCTTCATTTTACTTTTTTCCTTCTTTCTTGATTTTTTTCCTTCTTTCATCAACATTCGTCCTACTCATTCTCCTTTCACCATTCACTTCTCATATCTCAGTTTTTACTAGAAAGGAGTAGTACTTCAATCTACCAATCACATCTCATTTCTCATTTCTCACTTGTCACTGCTCACATCTCACAATTTTGTTCTCACTTTCAATTTCTGAGTACTCACATTTTACTACTATGTACTAGCTTCGAATTTCTTATTTCTCATTTTTCAGCTCTATACAATTTTCACTTCTTACTTTGAAAAAATAATATTTCACTTCTCCCTTTACTTCATTTAATACCAAATTTCAACTATTAGGCCAAACGGTATTTTGCCAAATGGCGTTCTGCCAAATGTACCTTTCGGTCAAATGATATCCGGGCCAATGACCCTGAACCATTGTAAAAGTTTAAAGGCAACTCCTTGATAACTTTTTACTTTTTTACGCAATTTATGCAAACTTTGTGTTATTTGGTACTCCATGAAGACGCTAATGCATTGCTCGTGAGTAGTCCTATAAAAATATTACAGATAACACGTAATAAAGCTTTCTTGAAAAATCGTTAAAAGGTGGATTTCAAAAAGCGCCTGGGCAATACGCCCCACATTAACCAAAGACGTTTCATAGCCCTTCATTAGTATTTTATCTATCCCATAATAGAAAAAGGTTACAAATCCTTATGAGCTTGACATTGAAAAACCAACATAAGTTCATTTAAGCAGGTTTGAATTACATTTCAATAGTTTCCATATAATTAGGAAGCAACTGCTGCAAGCTCGCCGGGCTTGTGTCCGGTTGGTAAGGGCACATCGTTCTGCTCACACTGGGGCGTTTTGACCAGTGAAACATATTTTTGAAAAACGTTACATTTTTGAGGATGGAAGCAATTTTATATCATATTAACCACTGAGAAAAGTTATTTTGTTGCTCCACTGAGTGTTCTTTTGCAAGTTTTGCGGACAGTATGCTAGCCTCGATCCAGAATGTTGAGCAAACAAACATTAAAAGTTACATCAAAACTGTAACTTTTTGTATTTTGCAAATATTTGCATATTTATGTAATACAAAAATACTTCCACATTCACATAGTATGATGGTTTTACAAATATTTATAGGTACCAATTGATTTTGACCCTTTTTTTTTCTAGAAATCAAAAGGGGGCGTTATGGCCAGGTGGGGCGCAGTATACCGTCTTACCCTAATAGATAACAAACAAGGATAAAAGAAAGGCAGAAACTGTTCCGAAACATAACAAGCCATGATAACAAATTTATCAAACTTGTATACAAGTGCGAGAAAATAGAATCGGATTGGCAGCCCCCACACAGAAGTGATGATTTTCGCTATGTTTTCGCTTATTTTGTGTTGAAGACCGCACATATGTGTAGAGCAAGTTGAAATGCATCATCAGACCCAGGGCTCCCCGCGTTTGGAGCTTGAAAAAAGAAATTTATCATAAGGAATAGCCTCCCGAATCGGTTCTTTTCAATGACAGCATGCGAGAAAAGTCTCTCGCGGTATGCTACATATCGTATATGTATACAGAGACGATAAGTGAGATACTTTTAATTACTCTTTTGGATTCAAATCCTGTACTGTAGTCGTCACTACTTAAGATCAGAAAACTCAAGCTGGGGACCAATATATATATAGGACCGCAACGAATGTGTGAACAAAGCACTAAAAATTAAAAACGAGGCGGACAATCACACGGTTTGAGAGCTTGTTATTGGAATAAGGACAGCCTATGATAGAAGTAAGAAAGCGATTAACTTCCGCCAACGATCTCAAGATTATTAATCAATTGTCTAAGTCTAATGGACCATTTCAGCCTACTCTTTTTAAAAACTCGTCTATTTTTAGAAGATGATGACTTTAAGCTGACCACTTGTGTACCTAACTGTCGAAAAGTATTTATAGAAACCACGCTGGTAAGGAATGAAATGTTCTTAGTGAGAAGTGAGTACTGAGAAATGGAAGTAAGTATTGAGGAATGGAAGTGACAAATGAGAAGTGAGTGGTAAAAAGTAAGATTAATAATTGTGAAGTGAGAAGTAGGAAGTGAGTAATACTGAAAATAGAAGCAAGAGGTTTGAAACAAGAGAAGGTGATTGTAAAGTGCGAAGAAAAAAGAAAAAAGAAAGAATAAGGGTGAAGGAATAACAAATAAGGAAAAAAAGGAAGAAGGGAGAAACAATAAGGATGAAGGAATAATAAATAAGTAAGAAAAGGATAGAAGGAAGAAGAAGGAAGAAAGAAGAAGGAAGAAGGAAGAAGGAAAACAGAAGAATGTAGAAAGAAGAAGGAAGAAAGAAAAATGAAGAAAAGCGAAGGAATAAGGATGAAGGAAAGAGGAAGAAGGGAGGCTCAAAGTAGAAGGAAGAAAGAAGAAAGAAAATTAAAACCAGAAGATGGAAGGATAAAAAATAGGGTAAAAGAAGAAAGAATATAGAAGAAGGAATAAAAAATAAGAAGGAAAAAGAAGTAAGAATAAAGGGGGAAAAGGAAGAAGGAAGAAAGAAATAAGAAGAAGCAAGAAGGAAGAATGAAGACATGATGGAATGGAGAAAGAGGAATGAGAAAGGAGGAAGATGGAAGAAACAAGAAGGAATGAAGGAGAAGGAGGAAAACAGATGGCAATAAAAAGAGAAGGCAGGAATACAAAAGAAAACAAATGGAATAACATCGAAGGTAGCAATAAGAAGAAAGATAGAAGAACAAGGGAGGTAAAAGGAAGAAAGAAGAAAGGAGAGGAAGAAAAAAGTAATAAGGAACAAAGGAAATGAAAGAAGGGAGAAGATGGAAGAAAGTAAAAGGAAGAGAGAAGAATGAAGTAGATATAAATGGAAGGTGATATGACACGAGTAGCACATGTCAGACAAAAATGATTGCACCAACTTGATTGTGACTAAATCTGGTTACATATGAGCTGCAGTAACCTACGTAGAACATGTGTGCTGCTAGGGGAAAAGGAAGAAGGAAGAAAGTAGAAGGAATAGGGAAGAGGGAAAAATAAAGAAAGAAGGAGGGAAAACAATAAAAGTGGAAGAGTGGAAAAAAAAGGTAGTTGGAAGGAATAAGAATTAATTTTACAATTTTTAATTCTCACATCCCCATTTTACACTCCTTACTCACTTCTCATTTCTTACTTTTCGCTTCGAATTTCAAACGACCATTTCGGTCAAATGACGTTTTTGGCCAATTAAGCAGATCGACCGAATAGCATCTTAGTTAGACCTGTGCGCCGCCGCGCCACGCCGCCGCCGCCGGTGGGTTTACTCACGCCGCCGCCGCCGACGATTTTGGGTCGGCGCGCCGCCGTTCATAATTTTGCCACGCCGATGACTAATCGCAATAAAAAAAATCAATTAACTTAAGTCGAGTCGAGTAAAGTACAAGACACTGAAGATTGCCTTACAGTTGAAGACGAAATATGTATCTGTAAAGCAATACAACGTGGTGGAATTTATTGGAATAGTACTAAACTCGTCTTGTGATAGTTCATAAATGGTGAAAAAGTGGAAATCGTCAGAATTCAATTTCAAATCTACCTTACGAGATGGTGTCTCTAAGTCAGTGTGGTGAAATACTTTGTCTGGATTAATAAATATGTTGGTTGATTAGTTTATGAGTTTGCATGAGGCTTTATCTAGTGGATTTCGTCTACCAAGTAGAATAACACATAAAATGTTTAACTGATCTTTGGAATTCGTCTAAGCCAGGCCTTGGCTTTGGCATTCAGTCAGGCACCTAAACCTGTAGGTGACTCGCAAATTATGTTTGATGTGGCACGTAAGCTTTTGTGAAGGCTTGGATACATGCCCAAAGCACCCCCATTCTTATAGGATCTGGCATTTGTGCAGGAAATTTATTGCAGTTCAAGGATATCAAGGTAAGTTAGCACATTGATTACACTAGTCAACAGTGTTTTACTCCCTTCAACCATTCCTAGTGTACTTGAAAGATTTTTCTTCGCTGAATTCAGTCATGTATTCAGATTTTTTGTAACACGTCCAGTTTTTGAGAAAAACGGGTTTAAATTCACAAAACTACGTATTCTTATGGGAATTTGGTTTCTCTGTTCTGTAAAGCTGGTTTTCGGTTTATAACTTTGAAAAAAAGGTTTGAATTATAAAGAAGAAATCGTACAAGATCTAAGTAAGTTGTTGAATCTTATTTGACACGTTCAATTGTTGTGGAAAACGGAATTCACAAAAGTACGTATTTTCATAGGAATTTATTATCTCTCCTATGCAAAGTTGAATTTCGGCTCCTCACTTTTAGAATAAAGTTTGAATTTTGTAGAATGGGCCTTGTAGAATGCATGTGGGTTGTTGGATTTCATTTGGCACGTACATTTGTTGTGAAAAACGAAATTTCATTCACAAAAGTACGTATTTTCATAGAAATTTGTTTCATCTCCTCTGCAAAGCTAAATTTCGGCTCCTCACTTTTAGAATAAAGTTAGAATTTTGTTGAATAGGCCTTGTAGAATGCATGTGGCTTGTTGGATTTCTTTTGGCACGTACATTTGTTGTGAAAAACGGAATTTTATTCATAAAAGTACGTATTTTCATAGAAATTTGTTTCCTCTCCTCTGCAAAGCTAAATTTCGGCTCCTCACTTTTGAAATAAAGTTTGAATTTTGTAGAATGGGCCTTGTAGAATGCATGTGGCTTGTTGGATTTCTTTTGGCACGTACATTTGTTGTGAAAAACGGAATTTTATTCATAAAAGTACGTATTTTCATATAAATTTGTTTTCTTTCCTCTACAAAGCTGAATTTCGGCTCCTCACTTTTAGAATAAAGTTTGAATTTGGTGAAATTGGTCTTGTAGAATGCATGTAGGTTGTTGGATTTCATTTGGCACGTTCAATTGTTGTGGAAAACGGAATTGATTTCACTAAAGTACGTCTTTTCATAGAAATTTGTTTTCTCTCCTCTACAAAGCTGAAGAAGCTACAAAGCTGAAGGTAAGAAAGGTCAGCAGTAGAAGAAAAGCTGAATGAGGCAAAAAAAAATATGGTAAGCTTCCGACGTGAAAACATGGCAAAAGAAATGATAAGCTATGATTGATGAAGGGTAAAAAAAGAAGGTAAACCCCAGACGAGATATGGCAAAAAATAGTGGTAAGCCTATGTCTGAAAAAATGGCAAAAAAATAATGGTAAGCCATGCTATATAAAAGGCAAAAAAAATAATGGTAAGCCTAAGTTGGAAAAGAGAACGGCAAAAAAAGATAGGCCATGATATGCTAAGGGCATATAGAAAGCGAGAGAGAGAGAGAACGCGAGAAATTAATATGGCAAAAAAAAATTACACACATATGAAAAAAATAAGGAGTGTCAATAGACGAGAAAGATTTTTGTCAGAATAGTGATAAAAGAAAAAAAATAGATTGTGTTTCAATGAGCAAAATAAGCAATATTGATAATAAAAATAAAAATAATAAAAAAATCATTTTAAAATCAGTTATCAGTTATGTTTGGAACTCATCCGCTATGGAGTGCGTTAGATTGACAGTTACATTGGCAGTTCGGTTGAATATTTTGACATCTGTGAGATTTGGAAAGTTGTCTTCTACAGAGTCGTTGAGAAAACCAAAATCAATGAGATGAATATTTGTTAAGTCTTAAATTTATCTGATTGACGGAGCTGTTGTTCAAGATAGTAGGTTGAGTTTGGAAAGTTTTCGTAATCTAAAAAGTTGTGGAAAAAAAATTAAAAAAATGCTGAATTGAAGATGGTTTTGTTTGCAATTCATCTACTTGGTGGCATCAAATTGCATAAGTTTGCCAATTCGGTTAAGTATCTCAAAATCTTGGATTTGGATCGGATTTGGATTGGATATAGATTGGATTTAAATTTGATTTGGATTGGATTTGGATTGTTTTTTGATTGGATTTGGATTGGATTTGGATTTGGATTTGGATTGGATTTGGATTGGATTTGGATTGGATTTGGATTGGATTTGGATTGGATTTGGATTGGATTTGGATTGGATTTGGATTGGATTGGATTTGGATTGGATTTGGATTGGATTTGGATTGGATTTGGATTTGGATTGGATTTGGATTGGATTTGGATTGGATTTGGATTGGATTTGGATTGGATTTGGATTGGATTTGGATTGGATTTGGATTGGATTTGGATTGGATTTGGATTGGATTTGGATTGGATTTGGATTGGATTTAGATTGAATTTGGATTGGATTTGGAAGACCGATTTGCTTGGCTACGACAAAATTTACGTACCAAATGAAATCCAACAACCCACATGCATTCTACAAGGCCCATTTTACAAAATTCAAACTTGATTCTAAAAGCAAGGAGCCGAAATTCAGCTTTGCAGAGGAGAGAAACCAAATTTCTATGAAAAGACGTACTTTTGTGAATGAAATTCCGTTTTTCACAACAAATGTACGTGCCAAATGAAATCCAACAACCCACATGCATTCTACAAGGCCCATTCTACAAAATTCAAACTTGATTCTAAATGTGAGGAGCCGAAATTCAGCTTTGTAGAGGAAAGAAAACAAATTTCTATGAAAATACGTACTTTTGTGAATTCAATTCCGTTTTTCACAACAAATGTACGTGCCAAATGAAATCCAACAACCCACATGCATTCTACAAGGCCCATTCTACAAAATTCAAACTTTATTTTAAAAGTGAGGAGTCGAAATTCAGCTTTGCAGATCAGAGAAACCAAATTTCTATGAAAAGACGTAATTTTGTGAATGAAATTCCGTTTTTCACAACAAATGTACGTGCCAAATGAAATCCAACAACCCACATGCATTCTACAAGGCCCATTCTACAAAATTCAAACTTTATTTTAAAAGTGAGGAGTTAAAATTCAGCTTTGCAGATAAGAGAAACCAAATTTCTATGAAAAGACGTAATTTTGTGAATGAAATTCCGTTTTTCACAACAAATGTACGTGCCAAATGAAATCCAACAACCCACATGCATTCTACAAGGCCCATTCTACGAAATTTAAACTTTATTCTAAAAGTGAGGAGCCGAAATTCAGCTTTGCAGAGGAGAGAAACCAAATTTCTATGAAAAGACGTACTTTTGTGAATGAAATTCCGTTTTTCACAACAAATGTACGTGCCAAATGAAATCCAACAACCCACATGCATTCTACAAGGCCCATTCTACAAAATTCAAACTTTATTTTAAAAGTGAGGAGTCGAAATTCAGCTTTGCAGACCAGAGAAACCAAATTTCTATGAAAAGACGTAATTTTGTGAATGAAATTCCGTTTTTCACAACAAATGTACGTGCCAATGAAATCCAACAACCCACATGCATTCTACAAGGCCCATTCTACAAAATTCAAACTTTATTCTAAAAGTGAGGAGCCGAAATTCAGCTTTGCAGAGGAGAGAAACCAAATTTCTATGAAAAGACGTACTTTTGTGAATGAAATTCCGTTTTTCACAACAAATGTACGTGCCAAATGAAATCCAACAACCCACATGCATTCTACAAGGCCCATTCTACAAAATTCAAACTTTATTTCAAAAGTGAGGAGTCGAAATTCAGCTTTGCAGAGAGGAGAAACCAAATTTCTATGAAAAGACGTACTTTTGTGAATGAAATTCCGTTTTACATAACAAATGTACGTGCCAAATGAAATCCAACAACCCACATGCATTCTACAAGGCCCATTCTACAAAATTCAAACTTTATTTTAAAAGTGAGGAGCCAAAATTCAGCTTTGCAGATCAGAGAAACCAAATTTCTATAAAAAGACGTAATTTTGTGAATGAAATTCCGTTTTTCACAACAAATGTACGTGCCAAATGAAATCCAACAACCCACATGCATTCTACAAGGCCCATTCTACGAAATTCAAACTTTATTCTAAAAGTGAGGAGCCGAAATTCAGCTTTGCAGAGGAGAGAAACCAAATTTCTATGAAAATACGTACTTTTGTGAATGAAATTCCGTTTTACATAACAAATGTACGTGCCAAATGAAATCCAACAGCTCACATGCATTCTACAAGGCCCATTCTACAAAATTCAAACTTTATTCTAAATGTGAGGAGCCGAAATTCAGCTTTGTAAAGGAAAGAAAACAAATTTCTATGAAAATACGTACTTTTGTGAATGAAATTCCGTTTTTCACAACAAATGTACGTGCCAAATGAAATCCAACAACCCACATGCATTCTTCAAGGCCCATTCTACGAAATTCAAACTTTATTCTAAAAGTGAGGAGCCGAAATTCAGCTTTGCAGACCAGAGAAACCAAATTTCTATGAAAAGACGTAATTTTGTGAATGAAATTCCGTTTTTCACAACAAATGTACGTGCCAAATGAAATCCAACAACCCACATGCATTCTACAAGGCCCATTCTACGAAATTCAAACTTTATTCTAAAAGTGAGGAGCCGAAATTCAGCTTTGCAGAGGAGAGAAACCAAATTTCTATGAAAATACGTACTTTTGTGAATGAAATTCCTTTTTTCACAACAAATGTACGTGCCAAATAAAATCCAACAGCTCACATGCATTCTACAAGGCCCATTCTACAAAATTCAAACTTTATTCTAAAAGTGAGGAACCGAAATTCAGCTTTGCAGAGAAGAGAAACCAAATTTCTATGAAAATACGTACTTTTGTGAATGAAATTCCGTTTTACATAACAAACTAGTCGACCCGGCAGACGTTGTCCTGCATAGTAGGCGAAAATGCGCGTTGTGAACTGCCCATGCGAAATTTCCATACGAATCTTAATTTAAGTTTTTCACGATTTACTCAGCTTTATTAAAAATTTTCGCATGAGGAAATATCATATAAACCCGTCGGAAACTATAACGAATGTAACTGCTGAAGGAATGAATAAAATCCTTCCAGCCGTTTTCGAGTTATGCGGATACGAACACAGACCATTTCATTTTTATTATATAGATGTACGTGCCAAATGAAATCCAACAACCCACATGCATTCTACAAGGCCCATTCTACAAAATTCAAACTTTATTCTAAAAGTGAGGAACCGAAATTCAGCTTTGCAGAGGAGAGAAACCAAATTTCTATGAAAATACGTACTTTTGTGAATGAAATTCCGTTTTACATAACAAATGTACGTGCCAAATGAAATCCAACAACCCACATGCATTCTACAAGGCCCATTCTACAAAATTCAAACTTTATTCTAAAAGTGAGGAGCCGAAATTCAGCTTTGCAGAGGAGAGAAACCAAATTTCTATGAAAATACGTACTTTTGTGAATGAAATTCCGTTTTACATAACAAATGTACGTGCCAAATGAAATCCAACAACCCACATACAAGGCCCATTCTACAAAATTCAAACTTTATTCTAAAAGTGAGGAGCCAAAATTCAGCTTTGCAGGGGAGAGAAACCAAATTTCTATGAAAATACGTACTTTCATGAATTAAAATGCGTTTTTCTCAAAAACTGGACGTGTTACAGAAAATCTGAATACGTAATTGAATTCAGCGTAAAAAAATCTATTAAGTACATTAAAAATGGTCGAAGGGAGCGAAAAAAAGTTCATTTTTGTTGGATAGTGTTATCTTGACAATATTTATTTTTATTTATTAAAATCAACCTGGCCACTTAGTTTCTTTTTTGATTTGTGTTATGAGCACAGTTGACTTATTTGGTAAACCAATTCAGCAAAATAATTGAATCCCTACTGTGAATGATTTTCTAGCTTTTTGTCCAATATAACTTTTTTTAATTTTGAAATCAATGTTTGAATTTTATTGACAAAACCGTTTGGTATATTTCCTTGTACATTCCTCCAAAGTTTTCTAAAAAAAACCCTAAGGAAATTACTTTAGGAACTCTTTTTTCTCCGAAAATTCCTTCACAATTTCCATTACGAATTACTTCAGAACATCCTTTACGAATTTATTTAGGAAATTCCTTATGGAATGTCTACAAAAAAATGTTTCAGGAATTCCTACGAAAAATAAGCTAGAAATTCGTTCAAAGACTTCTTAAGGAATTCCTCTGGGAATTCTACAAAGATTTTTTTCTGAAATTGTTTATCAACACTTTTTTTAAGCAATGCCTTCGGTAATTACTTTGAGAATTGCTTCGGAAATTCTTCCTTATGATTTTTTTTCGGCAATTATTCCATGAATTCCTTAAATTAATTCTTACAGAGTATACATAAAAGATTTCTTAGAAATTTTCTCAAGGAACTTCTTCCAGCAATTCCTTTAAAACATTCTTCATTCCAACTTCCAGCCGGAATTCCTCCGAAAATGATTTCAGGAGTTCATTCCGAAATGCTTTCAGTAATACCTTGATCATATTTAAGTGTTTGTTTATTTTTTGTTTTACTCTTTCGAAAAATCAATTGGTAACTCCAGCGAAAACTATTTCATACTCTAATTATTTTTCAAAGGATTTCCGGAAAGAAATTCTGAAGAAATCTACGAGGGAATCTAGGAGGCTTTTCGAAGAAACTTTTAAAGAAATCTATGGAGAAAAATCAGAAGAAATTCTTGGCGGATTTTTTTTAGATTATTTAAGGAAAAAAATCGTGAGGAGTTCTCAAATGAATTTTTGGAGGAGTTTTTGAAGAAATTCCTGGAGGGTGGAGGAGTTTCCAAATGAATTTTTGAAGGCATTTTTAAAAAAAAGCCTCAATCGATTTTCAAAAATAATTTCCGTTGGAACTGCTAAAAAAGTTGTTCAACATATTTCTAAAAAACTTCCGCAAAGAATTCCTAAAGGAATTTCCAGAGAAATTCATAAGGGAATGTCTGAAGGTCTTTTTGAAGGATTTTATAAATAATTTCCCAACAGAATTTCAGATGAAATGCCTACTGGTATGTCTGAAATAATTCTTAGATAAATTCAGGAATTCCTTCGGAATTTTCTTAGAAATCGATTTGCAGTTTCCCTCGGAATTTGCCTCAGGGAGTCCTACAAAAACTAATCCGGAAATGAATTCCAGAAAATCTTTCGGATTCTTTCGGATATCTTGGAATTTCCCCCAGGAATTAGTTCGGAAATTCATCCACGCATTCTTTCAGAAATTTGTCGAGGAAAATCGTTGAGATATTAATTCGAAAATTTCAAATTTTTTCTAAGAACTCCTTTGGTATACCTTGCAAAGTTCAAGAACGAAATTTCCTTAAGAGTTCTTGAACAAGTTCCAGAAAGAATATCCAAGAAACTCCTGAAGGATTTTTCAAAGTAACTCCTGAATGAACTTCTGATAGTCTTAGATTTCTCCGCAAATTCCTTTGGACATTCCGTCAAGATTTCGTTCAGAAACACGGAAATACCTTCTGAAAATCCTTCACAAATTCTTTTTGAAATATCTACGAAAAATGTTTGAGGAGTTCCTTAGCAAATTGTTTCAGAATTCATCCAAAAACTCTCTAAAAACTCCTACAGAAATTCAATTACGGATTACTTTGGATATTTCATCAAGTTTTGTAAATTTGCTTAGGAATTTCTTCGAAAATTAATTGAGAAATTCCAGCGGAAATACTTTTTGTCAATTTTTCCTGAAATTACCTTAGAGATTCTTCTCTCTGTAAAAAGAGAGAAGCGTGAAGAGAGTAGTGAGACGTAGTAATGCGGAGTGAGAAGTAAGACGTCGTAGTGATACGTCTCACTACTCACTTCGCACTTCTCAATTTCTATAGTGAGAAGATGAAAATTAAGAAAAAGAATTGAGACGTCTCATTACTCACTTTCATTTCTCACTGTTCCCTGTAAAAAGTGAGAATTGAGACGTCTATTTTTTTACTCCTCATTTATCACTTATCGTTGTAAAAAATGAGAAACATGAAATGAATAACGAGATGTCTCATTACCCACCTCGTACAACTCACTTTTCTCAATAAAGAGAATAGTGAGACGTCTCATTTCTCTCTCTTTATTTTTCTCTTCTCGTTGTAGAAAGTGAGACGTAAGACGACTCTCTACTCACCTCATGCTTCTCACTTTTTACAGTGTGAAGTACGAAATGAGGAATGAGGAATGAGAATTGAGACGTCTCTCTTCTCATTCCTAATTTCTCACTTTTCAAATGTCCTATTCGGCCAAATGTCCTATTCAGCCAAATTACACCTTTGACCAAATGACCCTATTAGCCAAATGACCCTTTCAGCCTAAAGACCCGTTTGGCCAAATGACATTTTCGGCTAAACGGCCCTTTCGGCCAAACAACCTTTTCGACCAAATGACCCTTTCGGCCAAGCGACCCTTTCGACTAAATGACCCTTTCTGCCAAGCAACCCTTTCAGCCAAACGACCCTTTCGGCCAAATGACTTTCGACCTAATGGTCTGTTCGGCAAAATGGTATATTCGGCCAAACAACTTTCGGCCAAATGACATTGGCAAAAAGATGCAGACTATCGAATTCTAGGAGTGTTTGAGCAGAAAATAGTGAATGGCGCAGACGAACAAATGAATCACGATTGTACCAAGTTTATAAAACTGCAGACAAAGGCAGGCTGATAAAATATGGCAGATTACAGTGGGCTGTACATGTACTGTGTATGCTGGAAGAGAGACCAGCAAAAACCCTTCCGAGAGCCTGGAAGATGACATTGGCTCCGGGGTAGACCCCGCACTCGGTGGCTGTGTGCAATCGAGGAAGATGCTCGTGCAGCCGGTGTGCAGGGAGACTGGCGGCCCAAGAATGAGCAACCAGGAATAGGAAATTAAATCCGGTTTTCCTCCGGACAACACGGAGTGTTCGACCATCATAGGTATAGGTGAATTTATAATGAAATTTTTGGACATTTTCCCCAGGAATTCCTTCACGACATTCTCCATTTCTTTTGATTTTTTCTTAGGACCCCTTCAGATATTCATTCAAAGCTCCTTTAAAAATTTATTCGGAAATTCATTTGAAATTTTGTAAGGAATTACTTTGAAAATGTCTGTGAGGATTCCTTTGAACTTTCCCTGAAGGGTTCCTACTGATTTTTTTTGGGAATTCCTTCAGTTCTCAAAGTTTTCTCGGAAATTTCTTCAAAAATGTTGGCCGATTGCCTTCATAAACTTTTTCCGACATTACTTCAGGAAATCCTTTGGAAATTCCTTTGGAAGACTCTTTTATGACTTCCATCGGAAATTAGTTCATTGTTGAATAAATTTTCGAATGAATTCCTGCAGGATTAGCTCTACTAAAGGAATTTTCCAAAGAGAACGTGAATGGTTTTTAGAAAGAATACCTATACAAATTTCTGTAGGAATTCTCATAGAATTTTACGAAGGAATTTCTTATGAACTTTCTTAAAAAATGTCTGTAGAAATTTCCTAAAAAAAATTCTAGTTTCCTCCAGAAATTCCTTCAGGGACTACACCAAGAACTGTTTTGGCATTTTTAACCAAATTTCAGGAAACATATTAAATTTGGTTGGTCATCCCCAGTCTTACTCAGCTAGTATTTATTTTTACCTATTTATGTAGATTATAACATTTTAACATAACTAACATTTTGAAATCAGGTATTGATTAGTGTCGCCGGCAATTCACTATTTTGAATGTGCTGCTTGATGATTGGCAAACGTAGAATACTGCAATTTTAATCCACTGAAGTCGATTTGTATACGGGTGATTCCAACCGTGTGAATCAAAACCGCATAAATCCAAAATCCCGCATTGAAATTGATTTTTCCAGTCATTGATTTTTTAACCCACGCCGGTTCACGCCGCCGCCGCCGATAAAAGTTAACGGCGCGCCGCCGTGACGCCGCCGCCGTCGGGGCTAAAGTGACCATCACGCCGCCGCCGCCGATGATATGACCGGCGCACAGGTCTAATCTTAGTCCGATGTTCCTTTCGGCCAAATAATATGTTTGGCCCTATGACTTGTTCAGCTGAACGGATTCTTCGGCAAAACGTCTTATTGGACCCATCAGTTTTCAGCCTAACAAACGTATTGACCAAACGTTCAAATCTACCAAATAGAATTCGGCTAGATTACTTTCGTCCTAACGTGTTATTTGGCCAAGCGGCATTTAGTAAATTTCGTAATGATTCTCGTCCAAACGATCTCTATTTTTCTGACGAGGAAGTCTTTAGAGTAAACATTAGAACTGGATATCCTTAGAACAACTACAGTGAACTGCTCTAGTAGCTTGGAGATCCTTTTGAAGAAGAAGAACGCCTTCTCAAAGAAAATAGTCTTTGACTTTGACATTGCCGAATACCTTACCTTGGTGTTATCATTAACTTGGTGTTATGAAAATTGATTTCATTATTTATTTGGTATTCTGAATCTGAATTGCATCTGTTTGTGTTATTATTTATGGTTTCTTACCTCATAAAAGTAGAAAATATTATGAGAAAAGAATCATTGAATTAAGAATTAATTTAATCGTTTGCCGTATCTTAACTGGCTCAAATTACTCGAGACCAGGGTAATATGAATTCTCTTCTCTCTTGACTGGCTCTACATTTCAAATGGCATTTTGCCTGATTTTCAACTTAGTGTTCCATAAACATTTCAATAGTCATTAGTTGTATCCTTTCTATGCCATTGCATGAAAATGCATCTTGTGTGGCAAGCATAATGGATACACTACACCCAAATTTTGACTTTTTCGCTACCCCTTTGATTTGCTATTTTCAGATTCTTCTCAAATTTTACATACACAGTAAATAGTTCTGAAAACTCAAGGACGTGTAAAGGGCAGGTAATCCTAACAAACGAGTGGACACTCAATATGAAATTAAATTTGACTGAATTTTACAAGCAAGTACGGTTTAAATTAATTTCGATTCAAAAGAACAGTAAGATCGATTGAATGTCACGTTTATCTGTATAGTGGCACAAATAATGTTGTGTGATTTATCTTTTATCAAACAATGAAAACTTGCCAGATAGATACTTACGTAATTATTGACTGACTCCTCACAAATTTTTTGTTCACTTTCCGCAAGGCTGCTTTACGGATTCCTGACGTCGTCTTTCACTACAACTCGAGTCGTTGTCCTATTTAGCACTACTCAGGGAACAGACAAGAACACCGAGATTCTGGCGTCACACGCCAAAACCGGGCCAGCAGTAGCAGAATTAATGTGCTTCTGTTAAGGCGCGAAGACGACCACACCGGAGCTATTAATATTTCCCCATATCATAATTCATATTTTTGCACCAGTCTTGTTCGGTCCGATGGCTTACAGGTGGGAACAGGAATGTGGCACATACGTTCACACATCCACCATCAGAAGGATCCTGACACGGAGGGTACCGACTTTCCACCGCCTTGCACTGCCGGAATGCTTTTCTTGCGAGATATGAGCGTGCTAACACGGGTGAGGTGATGTATTTTTTGCCCTCCTTTGCGCCCTCCCGTGCCGTTTTCTTCAGGAAGAATGATTCTACCCGGGAGACAATGTCATTCTGGGTGAGGCTGCGTGAAATTGTGTCACGAACAGACACGGCACCACCAAGCGTAATCCAGTTCTGCTCAGCTCCGCCACCTGACGAGAAGACGACAGGGACTATGACGAGCGAACGGCGACAAAGAAGGAAAATGATGGCGTCGGAAATGGGGTGATGGCCTGGAATTCGAGAAAATATAAAAATGCAAATGAAAAAGTTGTGATAAGGGTTAGAATTTGTGGGTTGGCATATGCAGAAAGTGCTTTATTTGAGTGATATACAAAAGAAAGGCAAAACATAAATAATGGTTCTTATGTGATGTTAAGAAACATCACAATCTACTGGCACATTGTAACGATTTGTAAAGGTGAATGCGTGCCGACGCAGGAACAGTTGAGGCAATCTCTTTAATTTTTTTACGAGTTTGAAAGTTTGTTTGCCTTATTCGGTATACCGAGTTATATCCTGGTTTATAGAAGGTTTCCTATTTCTGTTTACTTCCCTGCTTTTAGAATCTACATTTGTTATGATAGCACTAATGATTGAGTGATCATCCATTCTCTAAGGGTCCTAGATTATGTTCAAATGAGTTTCATTTTCTCAACATGACACTTTCTAGCGCAATGTTAACAAAAGAGATAAAGGACCCTTACGTTGTCTTTGTCCCCGGTGAGGCTCAAAGCTTTTTTTTTCCTGTTCTGGTGTGCCACTGCGACCAGGTATTTGATCTATTGTAGCGTTACCCGTATCCTTAGCATTTAAGTGCATGTCGAGTTACTCCAATACTATTGAGAAGCAATGCAGTATCGGTTTCGATACAGTTGTTGTTTTGTTTTCTCAAGAGCACAAGGTCCCGCTATTAAGACCCATCTCAGGGAGCAATCCCATTGAAGGTGCGCCCCTTATCATAGGAAATCAATCCTTTCTTGAGAAAACAGAACAGTAATACTGTTCTTGGCCATGCATCGGAGCCCTAGCCAGATCCTTGTCTTGCTTCTAGAATATCACCAGTAAAACTCTTAAAACCCGGGATTTAGCTCTGTCTACAAGACCATTTCAAGCAAGAGAATTTGTTCAGTAATAAGAACTTCCGTGTGTTCCTCTCACTATCATTGTTCACCAGTTCAAGAAGAGTTAGTACGTATTTAAACCCCTAACTCGATTTTTCCAGCAGTCAGTTCAGCCTAGGGACGGGTACCGGCTCAAAGCTTAATGTTGTGAGCTTTCCTGGAAAGCAGTAATTGTCTATAATTTTTCGTGTAGCGTTACATAAGAAAATAGCCAAAATCTCTCCATCTTGGGCGATTGCCCTGTCACCTTAGTCTGTTACTAACTATGTCAGATTTTGGTCGATTTCTCTTATTTCTTCGCGGTAGTTACGCCACCACGAGCTGCTGTTTCTGCATTCGATGCGATGCTCAGCTATGTATGTTACAATCTATGTACTCCTTTTCTCTTGTCTTCCAACGTTTTTCAGAAAACCAAGCTTATTCTTTCTACAAATCGATCTACAACTATTTTATTTATATTCTAATTTCAGAATACGAAGGCCGACATATCCGCTAAATTGATTAATATAGTTCAATAGCCATCTATCCGTTCTAGTCAAACGCACCATCTTTAATCATGTGAGGCCTAAGAATTCATCAAACGTCTCTAGTTAAAATTTCAACCGAATGATCCCTGAACCGTCATATTTCCTCCAAAATTGTAATCTCCCCGTATTCCATCGGACAGGTGTTTACCCGAATTGATTAGGTCTTAAAAAATTAAACCCACACAATCATCCCAGAAGCCGAAGGTCGATGGAAACAGAAAAGCTGCCTCGCATAAATTCGCTCAATTGACCATCAATTGAGCCGGTCGGTCGGACTTCCCACCCGGGATCGGGATCATGTCTTGAAAACCAAATTCTTCATCCAAGCCCGGTGCAGTATTTTTCGGAGAACATTAACTTCAAACTTGCGGAACGGAATGCGAGCAGCGAGGTTTGCATTCCACAAAATAGCGCTCACCGGCTGCTTTTCTGGTTGTACGTCTGGGAGTGAGACGGATACTTATGGTAATGGAGCAGGACTGCGAATTTGTGCACGGTATACATTTTGGAAATATGCGATACGGCCGATCAATAATGATCAGTTTGCCTGCAAAAACAATAAAATAAAAGTTTGATAAAAAGTTGAGTAACTTTAAACTTTACATTTGTTTGACTATTTGAACTATGTCTCACATAGATAACTGAATATTTTCACTGTGCTTCCGCCATTGTATCCTGTCTCACAGCACCGACCTTTGAGTCTGCACCGTTGGATAACATCAAAGCACACTTTCCGGAAAAAAAATCCTAAATTTAAGCGCACCGTCAGGAAGAACACAAAGCAGCAAAGGAAGAAGCAAACGAGCTTTCGTCTTGATCCTACCGCAAATTCCATTGCGCCTGCCACCGATATCGCTTTTTCTCGAATCCCCTTTTAACACTACTGCCACATTACCTAACCCGGCAAGCCGACCCAATTTTCGTAGAATCGGTCGGTCCGTCGTCAGTGTGATGGTGGTGCTGTTGCTGCTGCTGCTTTGGGATGAAGACTGTTTCCATAAATTCCCATCGCAGTTGGGTATTGGATAGGTTATGCACCGCACTCTTTTAACTTGCGAATCACGTGGAATCCAGCGGCTTCGTTTTTATTAATACACGCTAGTGTATGGGGAATATCTATGCTAGTGGTTCATAAGGTTTGTATCTTGGAATGAATGAAAGAAACTGTATACAATAGAATATTTTATTTATTTCCTTTGAGACATATATTGTATAATGCAGCGCAATGGGAATTTGTGAAGGCAGGCTTCATGTGACAATGTCGCGTCATAATCCATTTCTGCAAATCTTCGTGATCAAAATATCAAGAAGCAATAAGAAGGCTTATTCTATATAAAAGAGTCTTCTATCGTTATTATTGAAAGCAATAGAAAGTATAAAAGAAACTTTGATCAAACATATGTAAAGTACAGTTTATTGGCTATTTAGTTACATATGTAGTTAGGCGAATGTGACATGCTCTGGAACACAATTTTATTAACGAACAGGATTTTTGTAGGCTATTGCAGCAATAATTACTTCACAATACTGTTTAGTACGAAGTTGGGCGCTTCTTTCAAGTCCTAATCGAGAACCAATGCTCGAGGACTTTCCCGGGGGAGACTGGAGGACCCCAATGCTATTCATCGTTGCCAAGAACTATTTGTTTCGTTCACATTTTCATATACGAAAATGTAAATGACCGCCAGTAGTATCTGCCAGTTGTTCGAGCCAATCATCAAGTTAGGAGAGCATTCCATCCCGAACAAGAAAATCACAAAAGTTCTTTGAGTGTTCTTCATCCGGAGCACTTCCAAGAATCTGAGCTAATCTGATTCGGACGCTTTCCAAACCGCACCGAAATTATAAAATAATGCTCTGGTTAAGTATCGGGCAAGTTGCTACCCTCAACAGCAGCCGTATTTTCCTGTGAAGGCAGGGATCTTGTCATTCAGTCATGTGTGCAGCCGGCCATTTGTTGCAAAGCCGCCTTATTCACCGCCGTAGCTTCTGGAAAATACTAACTCCCTCTCATTATCGAAGGGAACTGGATTCTGCCAACGATGGCCAGTATCAGTCTCCCCCAGTGGCACGAGTCCACTGGCATGGAGCGATGAAAAAAGCTAATATTGACAGCTCCATAGCGAACAATTTCCGAAGGGGTGACAACTCGGTAACTCTCAGAGCTATTAAATAAGGGTATGTGATAACACAATTTTTCCTGACGAAACGAAACGAAATAAGAAATGCAATCGTTGATTCGAAACGAAACGAAACGAAATTCAAATTTACTTCCGAGACATCGAAACGAAACGAAATCGAGGTCCATTTGATTCGAAATTTTACGAAACGAAACGAAATTAAATTTTTTTCCGCGGATTTTTTATTGAATAGTTTTTTTTGCATTGTATATATAATGCAAAAAACGACTAAAAAAATCCGATTGGAAAATTAATTTTGTTTAAAATTTTTAAAGTAAAATATTGTTACCCAAATGTCATAGGAAGAATCTAACTTGATTTTTCAAAAGGTAACATATCAGTTTGGACCTGTTCACCGTTTTCTAAAGTATGCCCCACACCATAAACAACTTAAAAATATTCATCGCTTAATATATCCACCATATTGCAGTAGAGAACTATTTCTGAATTTTTACTGAGGTCTGTTAGAAATATTAAGCAATCATTAGTTTGGTTATGGTGAGGGGCATTTTTTATCCAACACCTTTTTTCGTTTCATCGCTTCGCCTCTCACTCAATTTTTGTGAAAACAATTAGAAAAATTCTATGGTGGCTGCGGTGGGAGTCGAACCTTAACAATAATAACCGTGGGATGCGCTTACTCTAGCAACATCTTTACGCCATCTGCATGTAGGCATTAGGTAACAGTGGCCAATCGTCCCGGATTATGCGCGACAGTCCCGGGTTCAGCCTACTTGCCTCACATTGCCTGGCGCCCCGGAAAATGTTCTGCATTCCATAATAAATCTGTAAAGCCTGAAAATTCAAAAAAATCTGTAACAGATCTGAATAATTAAGGAAATATAGGGAACTTTCTTTTTCTTTTTTTATTGGGAGCAGGGAAAAGCCCGTTCGAGTAGTGCACCAATAAGCACTTTCTCGAATGGGCGTAAAACCTCCTCATCTTTTGTATCAACAGAATTTACATATACTCCAAATGATACAATATTGACTTATATCTAGAATTACTATCTACTTACAGATAACCGCTCTAGCTGAGATTGTAGAAAAAGAGCATCATCAGGGCCATTAACAATCCAATACAGCTTGAAATCGTCAGCAAAAGAAAGTTTGAAGCATTCCAAGTGTAGATGAGCATCGTTAAGGTACACCAAGAAAACAACAACTTGAGCCTACTAAAGTTGAGGGTCTTGAGGGTACGGCTACAAGATGAAGGTAATTTTGAGTATTTAAACAATTTTCGCAATATTAAAGAATACACAGTCAGTTTTTATTTATACAGTTCAGCAAAATAAAGAACACGAAATACGGTTATTTGCTGATTTCCAGTGAACTATTTGCTGTGATTCAGAAATAAAGCGTCACAACTTTCGGCAAAATACCGCTTTGACTCAAATCCCGAACATGAATAAAATTCCGAATACTGGCGTTTAAGCGCCCTAAAACTAAAGTTTTCATCTATGAGGATGAAGATTACAAAAGAATTCACGCTCCTATGAAGAAAATTACACAAATAAGGCCAAAATGGCCATTTAAAAGCGAGTATTCGAAATATGAGTCATGTTCGGAATTTGAATCAAAACGGTACGTGTTTGCTGAAAGCCAGGAAATGATTTGACAATTCAATCGAGACTGCCTTGTTACTATTCTGTCGGTAGCTCCGACGAGGTGGTCGCCAGTGTAACCAAATTGATTTGGTAACATTCCTAACAATTTGTTTCAAAACTCAAATTATCTTCCTTTTTATCCATTATTTATGTAAGAGAAGCAAAAGATTCAAACACAAAAGATTTCACTTGGCTGTTAGAAAAAGAAAAAAAAGACAAACAATGAATATAATGCTTAAAATCAACAATTATAAATCTTTGCAGACCTTAATGCATAAGCCTTGAGCTATTAAATATAAAATAATTTTATGCCAACAAACTTGCGTTCGTTATTGCTAAATATTAACTTTTAAATCCAGCTCATTTGTTAGGTCATAATGGCGCCTGCCATGTCAGAATGCAAGTCAATGTAGGGAAGGAGGAGGAAATGATGATGCAATCACTCACCCACTGCAAGCCGAATATACATCTGCACTTGCCACGAGTTCATACGGAGTTTATTGGAAATTTTGGGTTAGGTTCGAGAGGCAGAGGTCCGTCTTGGTTAACGAGCTGCCAATGTGATAGATAGGAGAAAGCAACTGATGGAATTCTTAATTGGATGTAGGAAACGAGCTTTTTTAGTTCATTTCCAATTCTAGCAGATACTGCTAGAATAGTCAAGTTGAAGGTATAAGAATAGAAATGGAAACGGTATGGAAGTCCATTTCCAGTTCTAGCGATTGCTAGAACATGAGAAATATAGAGAAGGATACAAAGTAGGAGAATGGAACGGACCTGGGATTGAACTCACGACCTTCTGCATATGAGGCAGAAGTAGTAGCAATATGACTTCCAAGTCCGCTTTTTATTTACACAACTCATTTAACTTAAATAAAAATAGAGCATACCAAAACGATAAGATTACAAGTTATGTTTACGTCACTTTTCAATATTATTTGAATCAACATATACGCATTACGTTTTATACTTGAACACTTTCAACAAAACACTGGATAATTTTGTAAGTGGAAAGCTAAAAGCGTTCCTGTTGAATAAAATGAAGGAGTTTATATACATGTTTGAAGGGCTTTATTCAGCGGCGCAGCCGAATTTTTTATGATTTAAAAATTTGAATTATTAAAAACCATTTCGAAATTCCGCGAAATTTCGTTCAATTTCGTTAAACGTATGATTTTTCTGTCGAAATTTTTGAAACTTAACGATACGAAACGAAATCAGAATATCAGATTTCGCCTTACTCAAATTCCGCGAAATTCCGCGAAATTCCGCAGAATTTCGTTTCGAATGCCCTAAAACGAAATTTTTCGAAATACCGCATATGCTTACTATTAAAAAGGCGTGGTTTCAGGCCGTGAAGTGGGCATCGGGATCATTGGGACCAACATGACTATCTCGCATAGTCTCCCGGACTATCTTTGCCATAATCTCAGCCGAAGCAGCTGCGGAGCTTTCATCGCCGCCACCTACCCGTCCAGGAAACCCGTCCTCGTCCTTTTTGATTCCGTTTTCATAGCTGAGTATTTTTTCCATAGATGACCCCTTCTTTAAAAGTGTTTATTGTTTGTGGAAAATTTAATCCATTTTATTGGTTTTTTATATTTATTTATGGAAAATTCCATTTTTTTATTGCTCTTTATTGATTATATTGTGGAAAGTTTTCAATTTCTAATGGAAAACAATATTTATTGTATGGAAAATCCCGTAATTGTTAATTGCTAATATTGATTTATTTATGGAAATTTTGTATTTATTTCAATGGAACATTTTGATTTTTTATAAAAAATGCTTCTTTGAAATTTTTTTCTGCATTTTTTATTGCATAATTAGGATAGTTTTGATCACCGCGTGACTTTATCGAAATTAATTTATTGGCTTTTTTCAGTGATAATAATATACTACTCAAAGCAAAAGGAAGTAGTTGAAAGTAATGAAGAGGCCATGGCCGTCTTGGTACAGGGATCACCACGTCACTATCCAAGCCGTTCCTGGGTGGACGTTAGGCAGAATAACATCGATTTCAACGATGTTTGTTCTCTAATATGTCCCTCTGCTAATCTTCAGTTCCTATTTACTTCACACTTACCGCTCGCTTGCGGTGTCAATTGAATCTGTATCTTCATTACTTTCATTTACTCCCTTTCGTTTTGAGTAGTAAAATTATCACCGAAAAAAGCCAATAAATTAATATTGATTTCTTTATTGGCAATTTCCTGATTTTTCATGGACAAATTATAATTTTTCAGGGGGAGTTTGTATTTTAGTCAGGCGGAACGCCTGAGCATCCCTGGATCCAAGGCATGCTAGCATAAATGCACAGTTTAAAAGAAAGAAATAACATAGAAAATAACACGCTACGGAAATATTCGCACCCATATTCCAAACACCTTTAATTTTACATAAGGGTATGCGATAACACATTTTTTCCTGGCGAAACGAAAGGAAACGAAATTAGAAATGCTATTGTTGGTTCGAAACGAAACGATATGAAATTCAGATTTACTTCCCAGACTTCGAACTGAAACGAAATCACTCATTTGATTCGAAATTTTGCGAAACGAAAGAAATTTTTTTTCCACGGAATTTTAATTGAATTGTTTTTTGTTTTGCATTATATACATAGGTACATAATGCAAAAAATACGCGGGAAAAATTAATTTTGTTCAATATTTTTGGAGTCAGATAAGGCCGATACAAATATTTAAAAAAAAATTATGTCTCCCCTTTCCCTGGACTTTTTTGCTCTAAAATAATATTTTAAGGGGGCAACAAAAAATAAGGATTCTTCATCAAATCCTAGAAGTTTTTTGATTTTTGCCTTTCTCGTACAACGAAGTTGTGCCGAAAGGCTATCATTTCACTCCGAAAACGAACTTTTTATAGAAGCCTCTGAGACCCATAGTGTTATATACCAATCGACTCAGCTCGACAAACTGAGCACATGTCTGTCTGTCCGTGTGTATGTGTGTGTGTATGTGTGTGCACAAAAGCTATAAAAAACATTAGACAACTTTTCGTATAGTAATCCTTAACCGATTCTCTCGCAAAAAGTTTTATTCGACAGGGGACAGAGCCTTGTTGATCACTATTGAATTTGATAACGATTGGTCGTTGCGTTTAAAAGTTATGAAGAAAATGGTACTTTGGACCATATAAACCCCATATATGGTTGGTGTCTTAACTAATTACGAGAAAGGCACCACCAACGCTAGATGGATTAATCTGGGTTTTTCATTTTAGTATTTATTTTCTATCAACACCCTCCCCTAGACCTTTTTGGGATCAGTAGGACATACTTTTTTATTAAATGCTAGTCGTCGGCAGTAGTTGTCCTGCATAGTAGGCAAAAATCCGCGTTATCGCCCATGCGAAATTCTCATACGAAATAGTTTTAGTTTTTCACGGTTTACTCAACCTAAATCGTAATTTTCTCATAAGGAAATATTTAGGGGTGGTGGAAATTCGCGATTTCGCGGAAGCCGCGAAATCCGCGAAATTTAAACATTTTCGCGAAAAACCGCGAAATTAACCTTTCCCGTCAATAATTGTATTCCATTCTATTGCCTCAGTCGATTTCTTGACCTAGTCAATACCAACTCGACAAACAACGCATTTTTTGACGTCTCGATTTTTTTTTTTAAGTGCAAAGTCTGAAATTGGTCGAATGTTGAGCCTAAATTAAATCTTTCAAATTTAAAAAAAAATAGGGACATAAAAAATATGGATTCTTTAGGAAAGTTTATCCTAAATAAGAGAATTAATTGATTGCCCCAATAAAATTGTTTGACGGGAAAAGTCAATTTGGCCTCAAAGAATATACAATTATTCGGAATGTGCGCGCCAAACTGCCAACCGAACGCTGTAGGTTCGAAGCACACAAAACTAACAACACGAATGAATAGAAGCTACACACGATGCTCTGCTTTGAGCGGTCTCGCGGTTCAACCAAGTGCTGTTGACCAGTAATGCAAAGAAATAATAAAAAGAAAATAATTTGAAATTAATAAACCCAACAATTTTAATAAATATGGAATCTACATTGTCTTTTTTTATTTTTTGTTCCGAAATATAATTTACCGCAAAATGGCCGCGAATTTTCAGATTTTTTGAATTGGCTGTCCGCGAAATTTTGAAAATTTTGCCGCGAATTTCCACCACCCCTAGAAATATTATATGAACCCGTCGGAAACCAAACCAAACATATCAGCTATAGGAATGAAGAAAATCCATCCAGCCGTTTTCTAGTTATGCGGATACGAACATAGACAATTTCATTTTTATTATATAGAAGATTTGTAACGGCCTAATTGTTACCCAAATGCCATAGGGAGAATCTAGCTTAATTTTACAAAAGGACATAAGTAACAGATCAGTTTTAGACCTGTTCACCGGTATGCTCCTCACAATAAACAACGTAAAAATAATCATCGCCTAATATTTACAACAGACCTCAGTAAAAAATTAAAAAAGCCGATTTTTGAACTGCAATCAACAGATTTCATCATGGTCAGATCTGTTCACCATTTTGAAAAGTATTACTTCATCATCATTCCATCACTTCACCTCTTATTCACTTTTTGCGAGAACAATTAGAAAAATTCTGTGGTGGGATGCGGTGGGAGTCGAACCGTAACAATAATAGCCGTGAGATGCTCCTAGCAACATCGCTATCTGCAATTCTGCATGTAGGCATTAGTTTACAGTGGCCAAACGTCCCGGATTAGGCGAATTCCCGGATTCAGCCTCGCATTGCCTGCCTTATAAATCTGTAATGCCTAGAGATTAAATCCACTGGAAATGGTATGTAAAGAAATTAAAGAAATCTGTAACAAATGTGAATAATTAAAAGAAAACGGGGGATTTGAAGGGGGACCACTGAAATTGAGGGCCTTGATGGTTTATTGAAGTTATAGGATGAAGGGAAAATTTAAATATCTAAAAAAAATCGCAATATTAAAGAATACACAGTTAGTTTTTATTTCTACAGCTCAGCAAAATAAAGAACAGACTTTCGTAAAAAAAATGAAAAATAATGCTGATTTCGAGTAAAGTATTTGCTGTGTTTCAGCAATAAAATGCAATTCTCCGCAAAATACATGTTTGCTAAAAGTTAGGACATGATGTGACAATTCAATCGAGACCGCCTTGTTACTATTCAGTCGGTAGCTCTGACGAGGTGGTCGCCAGTGTAACCAAATTAATTTGGTACAGAATCTTTCCTTTCCATCCATTATTTTTGTAAGAGAAGCGAAAGATTCAAACACAAAACATTTGACTTGAAAAAATATTACTGCTAGATAAAACAAATGACAAAAAGTGAATATAATGCTTACAATCAACAATTATTAATCTTTGCAGTCTAATATTTAAGCCTTTGGCTCTTAAAAAAAAAATATATAATTTTATGCCAACAAACTCAAACACAGACATTTACGTTTATTGCTAAATATTTACTTTTAAAACCAACAGCACGACAAACTACGGAAAACGCGCCGCACCGACGCGATTGTGACAGAAAATTGGTACGATTTTGAAGCATTTGAAAAATCTGGATCTGCAGGGTCTTGAAAATGTGAGAAAATGATAGATTTCCATGATATATGAACAGTGGCTTCGGTGTTTTCAACGTAAGTTCAACCACCTTCCGAAAACTTCAAGAACTGTGTTCGGTTTATGTTGCTGAGCTGGCAGCAATTAATTTCGCTTTGGGGATAATTTCCGATCAGCCCGTAGACCATTATTTCACCTTCTCGGATAGTCTAAGTTCTATCGAGGCACTACAGTCGATGAAACCTGTTAAGCACGCATCTTACTTTCTTACAAACATAAGAAAGCAGATGCGTTACTTACTTACTTATGGATCCTGTACACCTCCGGTGGTGCAAAGGGCCGACTTGAAAGATCTCCATCCTGAGCGATGCCTGGCTATCGCTTTAACCTGTTGCCAGGTTAGATTTCGGTCGACTTCTTTTATTTCTTTATTGAGGCTTCGCCGCCATGAGCCTCTGGGTCTGCCTCTGCTGCGATGTCCCGCTGGGTTCCAGTCTAATGCCTGCTTACAGATTTCGTTTCCGCCCCTACGTAGAGTGTGGCCGACCCAGCCCCACTTCCGATCCCGAATTTCTGTTGTTATCGGCCTCTGGTGACAACGACGATGGAGCTCGTTGTTTGAGATCCAGTTGTGAGGCCACCAGGCCCGAATTATATACCGCAGGCATCTGTTAATGAACACCTGCAGCCGTTGAGTGTCCTCCACTGATACACACCATGCGTGAGCAGATGCGTAATTTGGTCGAAAGATCATTCAAGATTACCTTTGTATAGGTCCCATCCCATTGCCTAATCTATGGCAATGAGAAGGCGGACTCGCTAGTAAAGGTGGGCGCACAGGAAGGTGAAGTTTATGATAGACAAATCTCGAACAACCAGTTTTTCCATTAGTCCGTCTGAGTACTCTTCAAAATTGACAAATTAATTGGTTACACATAATAATGGACGGTGGCTATTTTCCATAGTTTCTAAAGTTTCTGCGCACAGATAGAAAAAGTTGTTGAAATTTACACGAAAGTAATGCACATAAAAGGAATGCCAAAAAAGCGTAAATTTAAACGATATTATCACATGAATGTATGCAATTTGTATTGCATTATGTCAGTTTTTATACGAATAAGTGTCATAATGATATGTAAATTGCATACATTTAGGGCGAACTTGTTGGAAAAGATCCATGTACGCCCAGAATAGTATAACTTTCCACGTCTTTATTATTTACGCGTTGATTACTTTTCATTATTTTTTTCTGTGGCGAGCGTGGTTCAGAGGTGAGGACTTAAGTCGAGGCTTCATTCGCACGATGTCGAGACTTATGTCCAATCACTATTCACTAAACACACATGTGTAGAGATGCATCAAAACGATAATATTATCTGAATGTATGCAATTTGTATTGCATTATGTCACTATTTATACGAAGAAGTGTCATAATGCTATGTAAATTGCATACATTTAGGGCGAACTTGTTGGAAAAGATCCATGTACGCCCGGAATAGTGTAATTTTCCACGTCTTTATTATTTACGCGCTGATTACTTTTCATTATTTTTTTCTGTGTATATTCTTCTCTTTCTCAGTGTTTTTATCCGATTCTGTTTCTCTGTATCATGTACCACGAAGCTCTGGCCACCCGGAAGATGCTCCCTGACGAATCAAAATCGAGCACGACGCCACGCAAAACCGTTTTTAATGTTCAACGTCAAACGCCGGAGGCGGATATTAGGGCCGACGATTTGTGTCAATCGCCCCTTTGGGGGACGTAAAAACATTGATAAGACAGTGCGAGACAACTGGGAGATGTCCTGGAGAGCTTCCACTACTTGACAGCTACATAAAATCAAGGTGATCACATCGGCCTGGACGGATCTAAGCAACCAAATTCAACAAAAGGCTTAACATATACGACCGAAAAATAATTATGCGAAATTTTTTGAAAACTCACTTGTTTGTGGGGCACTTATTCTTAGCTAATTTATTCTCAACAAGTTGTAATGGATGGGAAATCATTTTTCATTGTTTACTGTCGAAAACGAGCCTTATCGAGTAAGTACGTCACGCAAAAATTGGCGATTTTCAACCCTCCCTCCCCCTTGTCACACTTTTTGTATTAAAACTCTAATTTTGTTGTATGACGCGTCACGCTGCTCGGAACATCCCCTCCCCCTAGGAGCGTGACGTACTTTGTGAATGGCCCCTTATGAGTATCCATATCCCAGCGTAACGGGCTACTATGTAATGATGTAGCTATGTAAAGTTAAGGTCACTCTTGACGGAATCCAAGTTTAAAAGTGCTCGCGTTTTCGGGGGCACACCACTCGATACGGAAGCAACGCACAACTGTCATTTTTATCATTTCACGCATGCTGCGACGCAGCAAAGCTAAATCAACAAAAATGACAGTTGTGCGCCGCCTCTGAACCGAGTGGTGTGCCCCCGAGAACGCGAGCACTTTGGAACTTGGATTCCGTCAGGAGTGACCTTAACGCATAATTATTATGTAGTGTAATTGCATCACCTTGACTACCAGCTTTCCCAATAGGTACGAAATTATGGTTCTGATGAATCTTACTACCCGTATTGGGACTTGTTCTCCAAACTTCAGTGGGTGACGTTAGTGGCAGCAAAGTGAAATTTGCAGTCATGATTAAGATTTGGATTTTGTTGCTGTTATTCGCAAAATAATTCGGTTCTAATCAGTACCATAATTTTATAAAAGAGAAGGTTGAGCCGAGGCAAATTTTCTTCAAAGTACAAATCATAATCGCTTGGCTGTCGTGGCCGAGCGAATATCCTTAGGACATCCGTCGAATATCTGAAGCGTCATAGGCGAAGTACTCACAAGTATGTTCCAACAGAACAATTAGCTCTAGTGATACATGAGCGAAGCACCAAAAGTTCGAATTAGTATAGTCACATTTTCTTCGTTTCGTTCTGTCAATCAAGCTCATATTTATGGTACTGATGAACGCCTACTATTTGGAAGCCGATTGCTTTGATTAGCATTTCAAATTTCATTCAAATAATTTATACTTTATTCAGTAACTTCAATTATCATTATTATACAATCTACTGCTACCACATTGGCGTCAGCAGAAAGTTGCCGTCGGCAGCAGAACTATAAGCGCGCGTCGGAAGAAGAAGCTGCAAAAATGTATTCGCATGGATGGTGTCTATCCAGCTTTTTATGCTAGCCATAAATAAACTGTGGTGTTTAAATTTGACGTTTGATGTGTACAGATTTTATGGTACTGGTCAAGTAGCCATGGAATCTACCCAAAACATGCCATATGTCAATATTTTTCATTCCCATCTTTTTTCAGCCAAGTAAAATACTATGCCTATAAAATACTGGTTATTTTTGGTTTATCATTAAGCAGCCGTAGTTCTCAATCTGGAATAGTGAACCATTGCAAAGGAATTAAATAGAGAGAAGACAGTGGGCTGTGTGAGTGAGAAGTAATTCCTTGAAATTGGCCTTTTATTAGTCCTCAAAATTCACGACGCGTTGGTGTAAAGCAGCGGGGTTGCCGGCAGCACGCCAGATCTTGTCCCCTATATCTGTCCAGACAGGATATGTTACGCCAACGCCGTGGGATACACCTCAGCACCGGCACCACACACCAACAGAACACCGAGTATCATGCGCCCCCTCGATTTAAAGCGTTTAAAGGAGTGGAGCTGGCAAGGTGTCCAGCAAAAACGCACAACCATTTAGGGTAAGACGGTATAATGCGCCCCACCTGGCCAAAACGCCCCACTTCGATTTCTAGAAAACTATAACTAACTAAGGGTCAAAATCTGTTGGTACCTATTAATATTTGTAAAACCATCATCCTATGTGAATATGGGAGTATTTTTGTATTACTTAATAAAAATAATAGAAAAATACAAAAAGTTACAGTTTTGATGTAACTTTAAATGTTTGTTTGCTCAACATTCTGGAGCGACGCTAGCATACTGTCCGCAAAACTTGCACTGGAACACTCAGTTGGGCAACCAAATAACTTTTCTCAGTGGTTAATATGATATAAAATTGCTTCCATCTTCAAAAATGTAACGTTTTTCAAAAATATGTTTTACTGGTCAAAACGCCCCAGTGCAGGCAGGACGATATGCCCTTACCAACTGGACACAAGCGCGGCGAGCTTGCAGCAGTTGCTACCAAATTATATGGAAACTTTTGAAATGTAATTCCAACCTGCTTGAATGGACTTATGTTGGTTTTTTAATGTCAAGCACTTAAGGATTTGTAACCTGGGATTGATGAAATACTTATGAAGAACTATGGAACGTTTTTGGTTAAGGTGGGCCGTATTGCCCAGGCATTTCTTGAAATTCATTTTTTCACGACTTCTCAAAAAAACTTTATTAAGTGTTATTTGTAATATTTTTATATGACTACTCACGGGTAATACATTTGCGACTTCCTCGACTAACAAATAACACAAAGTTTGTATAAATTGCGTTGAAAAGTAAAAAGTTATCAAGGAGTTACCTTAGGGGGGGCATATTATACCGTCTTACCCTACTCGTGATTTTCTCTCCTTAAATAGAAGAATATATTAGCCAATATTCATAAGAACGCGACGTACTTCACTTGAAAATTTTTTTTTAACATATTGTTTTCAGAAATCTAAGCCTGCTTAGACCAGAGCTATAAACTCTGTACACAACAGATGTCAAAATCGATTGCCATAGTTTATCCGTAGAAATAATAAAAAAGCTGGATAGCATTACAACGGCAAATAATCGAGTAAATGACATTGATGTCAATAGCAGAATGGTGGGTTGACATCAAGGAAGGAGCGCCCAACAGAGCTCTGGTCCCCACAAGTCCCTATCGCACGCTTCCACGGGTCGTCCGATGACAAAAGACCGCCAGCTAAGGGTTGTGTACTTAGCTGGTAGTCTGTGCACTGTGCACTGTTGTCTTTCTGACATCAGCTAGAGTGGGAAGGTATGCCTCGAGCGTCTGTTCACCAGGGGGTGCGGCTCAAACAGCGTCTGCCTGGTACCCAGCGGCTGATTAAAGAAATGCTGTATCGCTTCAGCTATACCTAAGGTGGCAGCCCCATCATCGCGATGTAGGTAACGCGACCCCGGTAAGGTAGCTTACTGAAGCCTCTCAAATATAATGGAAATTGAAGATAGAAGAAAAAGAGAACATTATTTTTGGCAACCGACCCGTCATTGAAATAAGGACTATGATAGGAAACTCGGTACCTGGAATGTCAGGACCGTAAACTAACCTGGATGAGTGAGCCTTCTGGCTCGTGAACTGCAGAATGTTGGAGTGAACGTGGACGCTATTCAAGAATTCCGATGGCCCAGATCCGGAGAACGTGAATTCCGAGCCGTGGACCCCACGACCAACACTGCATTCAAGTATAACATCTATCACAGTGGTGGTGAAGAAGCAGAGCATGGAGTTGGTTTCGTAGTGATGGGCAAGCAGATGGAGCGAGTGATGCGGTGGAAACCCATTAGCGAACGAATCTGTATATTGAGGATACGGGGCAAATTCTTAAATTACAGCCTAAACAACGTTTGCGCACCGACAAACGATAACTTTGACGACGTGAAGGACACGTTTTATGAATGTCTTGATAAAGCCAATGGAGAGTGCCCAAAGCATGACGTGAAAATTGTTATCGGAGACGCTAACGCTCAGGTCGGTAGAGAGGACTTTTTCCGTCCCATAATCGGTAGGGAGAGCCTTCACTCCGCTACCAATGTCAACGGCCTACGGCTAGTAAATTTTGCTGCTGCCAGAGGGATGGCCATCAGTAGCACCTACTTTGCACGAAAGAACATCCGAAAGCACACCTGGAGACACCCAAATGGCGAAACTTGCAACCAGATAGACCATGTTCTGGTGGATGGGCGCTATTTCTCGGATGTTATCGATGTGCGGACATTCAGAGGTCCGAACATTGACTCTGATTACTACCTCGCTGTCAGTAAAATTCGATCACGGTTGTCAACTGTATCGAACGAAAGATCACAGCGAACGATGCGTTACAATATCCAGCGATTGTCGGCGGAAGGAGTATCGGCTGAGTACCGCCAGAAGCTCGACGAACGGATAAGTGCAATCAACGTTAGCGACAACATCAACGATCTATGGGAGTCGATCCATGGAGCGGTGAGCACAACAGCACGAGAAGTGGTAGGCACTGCACAGAGGCGACCCAGGACGAGTTGGTTCGATGTGGAGTGTCAGAGTGACAGACGAGAAGAACGCTGCCAGAAGCCGGATGTTGGTGTCGGGTACTCGAACGAATAGAGATCGGTACAAGGAAGCAAGAGCAGCCGAAAAACGAACCCACCGCAGGAAGAAAAAAAAGTACGAAGAACAAGTGATTAGCGAGGCGCTGGAAAAAAATGAGCAGAACGATATGCGGAGGTTCTATGAGTCTGTCAATGGCGTGCGGAGAAAGAAAGCGCCATCTCCCGTCATGTGCAACGACCAACAAGGGAATTTGCTAACACATACAACTGAAGTGGCTGCCAGGAGGAAGCAGCACTTCGAGACTTTGTTGAATGGAGGAAGTGACGGTGCATCGGTGAACAGAATAAATATTAGCGACGATGGATAAGCTATGTAGTCACCTACACTAGATGAGGTTAAAAAAGCTGTTAAAGAGCTGAAAAACAATAAGGCTGCGGGGAAGGACCAGCTCCCGGCTGAACTTCTCAAACGCGGCAGTGAGCAGCTTTATGAAGTTCTGCACCATATTATGTCGAAAATATGGGAAGACGAGGAAATGCCTGCTAGCTGGTTGGATGGCATCATTTGCCCTCTCTTTAAGAAAGGGCACAGACTGGAGTGCGCCAATTACCGAGGAATAATCCTCCTTAATTCGGCGTACAAAATTATGTCCCGTATTCTGTTCAACAGAATGAGAGCGCTTGAAGAGTCCTTCGTCAGCGAATACCAAGCAGGTTTTCGTGAGAGCCGATCAAAGACGGATCAAATGTTGACCCTGAGACAAATCCTTGATAAATTCTGGGAGTACAACTTGCAGACACATCAGCTGTTTATTGATTTCAAGGCGGCGTACGATTCAGTGGAACGGAATGGATTATGGCAAATTATGCTTGAACATGGTTTTCCGGCGAAACTGATACGGTTGATTCGTATAACGTTGGACGGATCGAAATCAAGTGTAAGGGTTGCAGATGAAATATCGACGTCATTTGTTACCTTAGATGGATTAAAGCAGGGTGATGCACTCTCGAATCTACTGTTCAATATAGCGCTCGAGGGAGCGATTAGGAGAGCTGGTGTGCAAAGAAGCGGTATCATTATCACAAAATCGCATATGCTCCTGGGATTTGCGGACGATATCGATATTATCGGAATTGATCGCCGTTCCGTGGAAGAGGCTTTTGTGCCTTTTAAGAGGGAGACAGCGAGGATTGGACTCACGATCAATACCAGCAAAACGAAGTACATGGTCGCTGGCAATCAACGTGGGTTCATTGGTGGTGGTGGTAGCGAAATGGTGCTGGATGGTGAAAAATTTGAAGTGGTAGAAGAATTTTTGTATCTTGGAACATTAGTGACGTGCGATAATGATGTTACCCGCTAGGTGTAAAGGTGTATTGCAGCTGCAAATAGGGCTAATTACTGACTTCGTAACCAGCTTAAGTCCCGTAGTCTGCAAACGAAAACAAAACTCGCGCTATATACTACTCTGATTCTTCCGGTGGCTTTATACGGCCATGGGACATGGACGTTAAAGAAGGCTGTTTGGAGAGCTCTCGCGGAGTGTTTGAGCGTAAGGTGCTGCGGACAATACTCGGCGGTAAACAGGAGAACGGTATCTGGCGGCGTCGCATGAATCACGAATTGTACCAGGTGTATAAAGGGCTGCATATTATTAAGCTTATACAACACGGCAGACTACGGTGGGCTGGTCACGTTGTTTGTATGCCGAAAGAACGTCAAGTGAAGATAATATTTAGTAGAGAACCCGGAAGAGGCCGCAGGCTTCGTGGAAGGCCGCGTACACGATGGCTTTTTGCAGTTGAAGAGAACCTGAGGGCGCTCAATGTTCAGGGCAACTGGAAGCGATTGGCCCAGGATCGAGTCCAGTAGAGAAGGATACTTCATTCGGCGTAGGTTCATCGAAGAGCTGTAGCCCATCAAATAAGTAAGTCAATAGCAATTAATTAAAGTTTTCTCGCCAGATTCTCATTTAATATTTGTAAGATTTCAATCACTAAAAATTGAAACAGCAGAGAGTGTTGATTTAGTGATTGGAAAGGCGCATAAGTAATGATGATCAACAATACTTTTTTTTTCACAAGTAAAGATATTTACGCCAAGAGGACACGTCGGAGGTTTATATTTATTCGCATGGATGGCGTCAGTAGCAACCAAGAGAAATTTTCACTCAAGATTCTGATTTTGGTTTTGTCACTCTCAAGCCCCAAACGCAATACAGTGGAAACGGCAAGATTTTACAGTAAATGTATGGGTTGACTGTCAAATCCTCCCGTTTTTTACGCTGTTCCGCTGCATTGCGTAGTGAGCTTTAGTGATTTCTGCGACAACAGAAAGATCAATCGGAACAATGACCTCACGCTGATCATCGTCTACTTGCGGCCGTTTCTCGTCTTCTGAGTTAATATGATGATTTTTAAAAGAATTTCAATAGAATTTACAGAGAACTATCATAAAGTCTGTGATTATATAATATTGAAACGTCAAAAAACTTACAACAAACTTTTAACACAACGGATGTACTAAAATCTTCCAAAATTGTATACGCCAAATTATTATACAGTTTTTATAAGGTCGCGTGCAAAAAGGGTTTCTTGTACTCAGCCAACGTTCACCTTTACTATCAAGTCTTAAAAGGGCTGTACTTATTCTCATTCTAGATGACAGACGACTTTTTCTAGACTTCCAATGCTAATTTAATGGACACATGGCCCTTACAAGTAATATTCATATTTTGCCACATGTATTTTGAATGTTAACTAAGCATTAATAAAAAAAAACCATCTGATTGCAATTCCATAGTGGGTTGGAGTTTTATCATTTCGACCTTTATCTTTATATGATTTTTTTTTATATTCAGCTCAGAAAATATTTTGTCCGACCATTCTTCATTTGGTGTAGAATGATGGACGGGTAGGTGTCGGTATGTGAAGAACATAATCCCTCCGGAGGGATTGCGATATGTTCTACCAGGCAATAATATATCAGGCTTTGCAATGCTTGAGATATTGAAGGCACGCGCGTCCCAATTCCACCATCGAACGCAACCCGAAAAATAAGGAAAGAAACTAGTATTAAAAGGAAAAAGAAATGGCTGGGAATATTTCCGAATGTGTAGTCGTTTCCAAAACGTATACTCAACTAGATCCGGTATGCGCTCCCAACGAGGGGACCAGTTTTTATGGGTTACAATTTATTGGAATGCTGCATCCTCCTCCCCGCGTACCGTTCGATTGGCTCACGGTGTACGAAAGGATAACGAGAAGACCGAGCCAGGATCCTAGCTGAGAATCACGTACTTACACGAGAAAATTCCGGCACCACCGGTACTGCCTCTGCGTTGCGCTCGTTAGGTGGCACCGTTCTTCCACGAAGGATGAAGTGTAATTAATGAAATAACCCTTCGAGTGGATTTTGCCAAACGTGCAGCTCGTTGATAAATCTACATATTCGCACGTACAATTGGCAGATATTTATAGCGATGGAATACTTTTTGCTAGCACGAGGAAAGAATTTCGAAGGATTCGGAATTTCAATCGAATTTATAAATAACAGTAGTTCAGAAAATAAAGCAGAGATCATCAATTTCGATATTTGACTTCCGTTTCGATAAGGATCGCAGTTCTGTTCATGAGTTATTTATCCATCAATCAAGAAATTTAAAGTTTTTGGATCTCTACAGCTTCCATCCAATGAATTATTTCAATAAGCTTCATTATATTATGCATTAGTGTAGGAAAACTTTCCGCATCAGAAATAAAAAATCAGTATATTGAGCAGAAACTGATGTGAACTAGTGTAATATGAAACATCGTTATCATTGCAAAACACCACTCTACAATTTTCCACCCAAACCAGAAGCAATATAAAATCTTAATTTTTCGGAATCGGAAACAAATTTGTTGATTTCCGAGAAGCATATCTACGGCTGCCACCAAGCCGAAAAAACAGCAAATTAATTAAATTTTGTTTGCGATACAATAAAAATGCTGAATGCAGGGAGATACTCTTCCGCCGAAACGCGTTTTCAAAATCGGTGCACCCACCGACCGAATGCACAATGGAAAGTAATTTCCGCAAGGTACACACGTGTTTGTACGCGCTACCCGTGCTCGGTTTCGGTCCACCGGGTAGGCGAGCTTCCAAACAGCAACCGGCACCGCTGTGAACAGCTTGCGAGCTTTTGTTCTGATTGTGATGTGATGGAAAAGCCTAGCCCCGTGCTCCGTGAACCCGAAGAGTGGCGCGTTAGTATTATTCCGTTCCTGCAGCTGGGTAAAGCTGCAATGGATGGAAAGCCAAACAAAAATATTTTAACGGGAATGCAAAATGCCGTTTCCGGACGGAACGCAGGCAATTCATTTTAATGGAAGTTATTCTACTAAGTATGTCAAGTAAACATAACCGCCTAGGAGCAGTTCCCTGTCCGGATGCATCGGGAAATCAAAATTGAGGTAAAATGAAACGTTTACTTAAGGCCTTGAATGGATCACTTGATGCGGAATGGAACCTTCTGTCTACACAAGCCTATTTACATTCAACAGAAATCCTATATAGGCGGCAAAGGGCATACATTAATTTGATATTAAACAACAGGTGCGAAAGTGTATCACCTCGTCGTAGTCCCCAGCGGATTCGAACGAACTGGAGTGTTCACTCGAAACCTTTGCACAATTTTGAACACCATTCATTGTTGCATGGTTTCCGTAGTCCAGAAAAACTGTTCTCGATAACGATTTTCCTTAATTCCATTTTCCAATACATAATTTAAAAGATTTTAAGCTTTGAAGGATTTGCCGTACAGTAAAGAACTGATTCATTGTCAAGTGACCGTCAACAAAGCCAGCTTGATAACTTCTCACGAACTCATTCACTATTGGTGACAGACGATGGAAGATGATTGTCGCGTCCGAGCGAATACTTTAAAGATCCGTCGAATATCTGAAATTCCATTGGCTGGATCCTTACAAGTACGTCCAGCAAAAACATGTGACTCTCACTCTAGTGATGTATGTAAGGTAAGACGGTATAATGCGTCCCACCTGGCCAAAACGCCCCCTTTGATTTCTAGAAAACTATAACTAACTAAGTGCAAAAATCAGTTGGGACCTTTAGCTATTTGTAAAACCATCATACTATGTGAATGTGGAAGTATAATGAAAATAGTTGCAAAATACAAAAAAAAATACAGTTTTGATGTAACTTTTAATGTTTGTTTACTCAACATTCTGGAGCGACGCTAGCATACTGTCCGCAATACTTGCACTGGAATAAAAAATTGCTTCCATCTTCAAAAATGTAACGATTTTCGAAAATTTGTTTCACTGGTCAAAACGTCCCAGTGTAGGCAGGGCGATATGCCCTTAACAACTGGACACAAGCGCAGCGAGCTTGCAGCAGTTGCTTACAAATGATAAAGAAAATATTGAAATGTAATTCACACCTGCTTAAATGCACTTACATATGTTGTTTTTTTAATGTCAAGCACATAAGGATTTGTAACCTTTTTATTGTGGGATAGATAAAATACTAATGAAAGGCTATGAAACGTCTTTTGTAACGGTGGATAGAGGTGTGCGGCGCTGAAAGTTTGGCAGAATATATCGTTTGACTGAATAGACCATTTGGTAGAAGACTAAGTAGCCGAAAGTTATTTGGCCGAAAATGTCATTTGGTCGAACAGTTCATTTGCCTGAAAATGTCGGTTGATCGAATATACCATTTTGCCGAAATTGTCGTTTGACAGAAAGCGCCATTGGCCGAAATGGACCGATACCCACGCAGCACCTACAGATTTGCAACCTTGCACTCTAACCATCACACCACAAATTCTATTTGGAGATTCTATTTTTTTTTTGTTTTGTTCAGCCATTTTGAAGTGTCGAGAATTCTTTGAAATTACCGAGTAGAGCTCTTTGGTTTCTCCAACGGAAATTGTTTGGAATTTCAGGAAAAAACTCTTCGGATTTTTCAAAAGCATATTCAGGGGAAGTTGTTCCATATTTCTACAGGAAAATATTCGGGATATCCGTGGAATGTTCCTTCGTAAACGTTGACTTTCTCCATCTCATTTGGCATAGCCAATGTTGAAATAGAAAATTCTTCGGAATATCCGCGGAAGACTCCCTGGAATTTTCAAGAAAAAAATTCTGGATTTTGAAAGTTTTGAAAAAATTTCCGTGCGAGATTGTTTAAAATGTAGATTGAAAAAAAAAACTTTGGTTTTCAACGGAAAGTTGCCCTAAGTTTCCAAGGATTTTTATTTTCAATTTTACAGGAAATTGTTTGCATTGTCCAGAACTTCTTGGGAAATTCGTTTGCCCTAACGAGTCGTCTGGCCGAAACGATCGCGAAGATAATACGGCTAAATGTCAATTACTAAATGAAAATTATGGTCAAAATGCCCGCTCGTTTGGTGAAATAGCCTTTTTCTTAAATTACAATTGAACAAAATTCCGTAACATTTCTACTTTTTAAGTCGATACTGGCCTATTAGCCAAAAGTCACCGAGCCAAATTCCATTTAGCCGAATGTGTATCTGAAAATGGTTTGACCGAAAATGTAGTTTGGCCGAAAGCGACATACAGCCAAAAAGAACATACGACTGAAAATGCCGTTCGACCGAAAAAGTTGTTTGAACGAATAGATCATTTGACCAAAAATGCAATTTGGTAAGAATGGTCATTTGGCAGAAAGAGCCATTTGGCCCAAAGTGTTCTTTTTTCAAAACAACCATTTCGGCCAAATGGCATTTTCTGCGAAAAGTTGCGTTAATTGATTGTTTTGCTATGAAATCATTTAGCCGAATAGGTTATTTGGCAGAAAATGCCGTTTAGCCGGAAGAGTTGTTTTGCAGAGAGTAAATTTCCGGGCCAAAATGCTCTTTCTGTCAAATGACCATTCCTACCAAACGGCATTTTCGATCAAATGAACTATTCGGTCTAACGATTTTTTCGATCAAACTACCAGTTCGGTCGAATGTCCCTTTCGGCTATATGTCGCTTTCGGCCAAACTACATTTGCGGACAAACCATTATACGTTCAATTCGGCTTGGTTGGGATTTGGTTAGACGACTTTCGGCTTAAATCGACTTACAAAGTAGAGAGGTTACGAAGTTTCGTTCAATGATCTTTTGACATTAAGGCCATTTAGCCATGAATGTCATTTGTCCTAACGACTTGACCTGGACATTTTTGACCATATTATCCTTTCAATAATTGACATTTAGCCATATGGCCAATTCTGTCAAATGACTATCGGCAAAATTACCAGTTCGGCCGTATTTAGCTTTCAGCCAATGGAATTTCCCAAGAATTTCTTATGGACAATACACTAGTCGTTAGATAATTGCAACATATTTACGTTTCAGTTAGCGAATGCCGTTCGATAACTGCAACGCATTCTAGACATCAAATGGTTGTCAGTCGACGTAAGATGCAATAGAAGTGCACCTGATTGTGATCAGCGATCCGATAATTGCAAAACTGTTGCAACTATTGAAATGCAGTTAAAAAACATTGCAGTTAAATAAATTGCAGTTATCGAACGTCTACTGTACAAACAATTTTTCTTAGAAATCCAAAAAAAAAATCCTTAAAAATTCTTAGCAATTTCACGTTGAAATCTAAAGATTTCATGATTGAAATCTACATTTTGAACAACTTTTCGCCGACATTCTAAAGAATTTTCCGTTGAAATTCCGGAGAATTTCCTGTTTTTTGTTAGCTTTATTTATGTGTATTTTTAATCGAGAATTTCTTCTGAAAATTTCAAAGAATTTCCTTTGAAAACTCCATTGAGTCTCACGCGGATATTCTGAAGAATTTTCTGTTTTAACCATGGTCATGCAAAACTAGCCGTCTTAATTTTTCTAAACTAAGCAAGCCAACGTTAAAACACCCATTCCGTGGATATTCCGAACATTTTCCTGTAGAAATTTGGAACAATTTTCCTGCTTAAATTCCAAACGTTTTTTTTTGGATTTCCAAACAGCTTCTGCTGGTAATTCCGAAAAAAAATCCAAAATTCAAAGAAATTCCCGTGGAAAATCAGAAAATAATTTTCAAATTAATATTTTGGGTAAACCTAATGAATTTTTTAAAGATCTTTATCGGATTTTTTAGGCGAAATTCGAAAGATACTTGAATGCCTTGAAAATATCCCGAAAAAAAGGAAAAAAAAATCTTAAAGAAACGTAATAGAAAAATCGACAATTGACGCCGCCGCCGTTGCACAGTTGTCCAGGTAGCATACAAAGCGGTAATAAGTTGTTCAAGCCGAAAATAGCAGAGATAGAAAAAAAAACTTTGTTCTACAAAGTTGCTCCTAACGGTAAGGGACTTATTGAGGTTTTCATAAAAATTAGAGTGGGCCACATTTGAAAAAAAGATGAAAAATAAAACTTTTCATTTGCAGAGATACGGGTATACAATGTTCCGCGAAGTTGTAGTTCAGCCAGTTTCCAAGAATTTTGCTTAAAAAAATATTTCTCTAGCTCTTAAATTGATTGATTTAGAGCAATTTTCCAAAGTTTACTTAGGGAGACCCCTAAAAAAACAGTTTTTTTGCTATAACTTTTCTGTTTCAAATTTCTCTGCAATGTGAGGTTCAGATCACTTTTTGTGCTTTGCAGGGCGCAACTTTTCGTGGACTTAGCGTTGACATATCTCATGCGGATCAAACGTTATCGAGGTTTTTCTTCTAACGGCTGTATCTATGAATGGCACAAACATTTTTGCCTTTCTCGTTCAACTAAGTTGTACCGAAAGGCTATCATTTCACTCCAAAATCGAACTTTTGATAGAAGTCCCTGAGACCCATAGTATTATATATAGGGTGGTCTAACCGGTAGTACCGAAACCGATAATACCGGTATTACCGGCCAATATTGGGTACCGAAAATACCGGCATTAGAGACGGAAAATACCGGTATTTTCGGTATTTCAAATGTTGCTGTCAGTATGAAAAATCTCGAATAATTTTCACCTACATGTATCAGGTGAACTGCCTGTAATCGCATGTTATCTATGCTCAAAGGGATCCATGAGTTGAAACTTTAATACAAATTCAACTTCAGTGATGTTTGTTTGGTGGTTGGTAAAATAATTCAAGCCCTCGAACCTGTTCAAGCTGCTGTGGAATTACTCCTCAGTGAGTTCTGCACTCTATATGAAGCTGACGTGGCGCTCCAAATTATGTTGGAACAATTTTCAAATCGAGCCATAGAAATGTCTGCCACTTATTCGATGATTTTAGGGAAAGAATCCAAGAGAAACGATCCAAATACGTCAATCTTTTTGAATAATTCTCCCGTGAAGCAATCAATCAGAAACGATTTTGACATGTTCTTCGAGGCATCCAGAGCTACTTTGATTAGGCAAGCGGACGGAATCTTGAAGCGTTTTATCATTCCTTATGCGATCACTAAAACTGAGACATCAACCATACCTGACGATCGGTACGAAGAAGATGCCTCTATGGATAATTTTTGTGAAGAGAATGAAGCAGAGCAAAATACTTGCGTAGCTGGTGGCAAATACGTTGACGCCAAGATCGTTGCATGCAATCCGTAAGGAATTGAAAACTATGAATCTGAAGGGATTAAGGGCAAGTATTTAACACTGTTTTTTGACGGTCTTGGAACCATTCGTCCAACTTCGGTTGAACCAGGGAAGGCATTCTCAGTAGTTGGCAACATTGCTAACAAAATCCAATGCGGTTTGGGAGTTGAGTCGCTTAGTATGTAATGTCTACTTTATTTTCGCTTTGCCCAGCCCAACAAGCAATGATTTTAACATCTGAAATTTGTCAACAAATATTGTTTTTTATCCAAAAGTCCAAATCAAAAGTTTTTCTTTTAGTACCTGAAATTTTCACAAAACCGGTATTCTACCGGTATTACCGGTTTTGACTCCACCTAATACCGAATACCGGTATTTGTCAAAAATGGCCAATACCGACCACCCTAGTTATATACCATTCGACTCAGCTCGATGAGCTGAACAAATGTCTGTCTGTCCGTGTGTGTGTGTGTGTGTGTGTGTGTGTGTGTGTGTGTGTGTGTGTGTGTGTGTGTGTGTGTGTGTGTGTGTGTGTGTGTGTGTGTGTGTGTGTGTGTGTGTGTGTGTGTGTGTGTGTGTGTGTGTGTGTGTGTGTGTGTGTGTGTGTGTGTGTGTGTGTGTGTGTGTGTGTGTGTGTGTTTTTTTTACAAGGGTTAAAGGCCATCAAAAATCTGCGCGACAGACACCTCGAGCATCCACACTATGCTCGAAGGCGAACAGGGATGGGCTCCTCCCGACCTGCTAAAAATGTGCCTCTCGGATAAACCGGGCCCCTTATCCTCCTTGCCTCGATCCCCCCAGGACCACTGGAAGCTGCGACTACTTCGGGGGGCTGTGCTCATGCACTTCTTCTAAAATTCCGGCCCCTAGCTTAGGCTAGTTCGCCGACTGGCTTGCTGAGATCCACTGCTACGTTGTCTCAATCCTCGGCGGTCGTGCCGCAAACTTCCTCACTCGAATCCTCCTGACTTCCCCCGGCGTCGAGGGTGGTCCACCAGTTCCGGTGAAGGAAACTTCCGCACTGATGGTGCCCCGACTACCGGCGGCTATCGCAGGGGACGCTTTCGCGCATTGCGCCGACTTCGTCTTCGGGTTGCAGAGGTGGTCCGACAGTTCCGGTGGTGGATGACGTCCGCACTGGCGGTGCCCTACATACCCGAAGCACTTCCCTCTTCTTTCTTCTTTCTTCAGCAGGTTGACTGATCGAGTGCCGAAGTCGGTCCGACGATTCCGGTTGGCAGAAGACTTCCGGTTCACCGGCGCCCCGACGACCCGAGGCCAAACACTGCTCACTATGCTGGATTTTCCTCCGAGCCGACCCTTGCTTGCTGGTCCCTTCTCCATCGACGCTGCAGCTCTGACATTATTTGTGTCACAACTCTGGTTACCGCATGCCACGTACCTTCATCGCGACACATTCGCTCTGCGATGTTGTCCGCCCTTATGGCAGGCATTCTCCTACGTGCCTCCGCAAACCAGTCGAATATCACGTGCTCTGGAGTCTCCTCTACGTTGATACACGCCGGGCAGAATGGCGATGATGCATGGCCACACCGGTGCAAATATTGGCGGAAACAACCGTGTCCGGACAGGAACTGTGTGAGGTAAAAGTTCACCTCACCATGCTCCCTGTTCACCCACGTCGACACATTGGGGATGAGCCGATGGGTCCACCTTCCATTATCCGCTCCTGCTGCCACTTCACCATAGAGTCCAGTCTTACCGCCTTCCTCACATTTCTGGTATCCCTCCGTTGGTAGCACTCGATGTCCTCTGCTAGGGTTATGCAGACTGGAATCATCCCTGCGATAACGCAAACTGCCTCCGAGGAAATGGTTCGGTACGCACTCGCGACTCGAACGGCCATTAGGCGAAACACGCTGTTCAACTTTCTGCGGTTACGTTTCGTCTTGAGCGCAGCTCCCCAGGCTGGAGCTCCGTACCTCAGTATCGAGGATGCTACTGCTGCCAGAAGACGCCTACTGCTGCTTTTAGGACCACCCACGTTCGGCATGATCCTTGCAAACGCACTGACCATTTTAGATGCCTTTTCACAGGAATAGTCTACATGGGTGTTGAAATTCAACCGGTCGTCGATCATCACTCCTAGATGCCTCAAAGCCCGCACGGACGGTATGTTGTGCCCTCCTATGGTAAGCTGGATCCGCTGGATCTCGCGGCAGTTGCTAACCAGCATCACTTCTGTTTTGTGGTGAGCAAGCTGCAGTTTGACTCCATTCATCCAGTTTTCAACTGCGTCGGTCGTCTCCGCCACCAGCATTTCTACCTCTTCCAGCGACTCTCCGGTTATCGTTAGAACGACATCATCCGCGAATCCGAAAATCTTCACGCCTTTGGGCAACTTCAGTTTTAGAACTCCGTTATACATAATGTTCCACAGCGTCGGGCCTAGAATGGAACCTTGCGGAACACCTGCGGTAACCCTAATCGACTTCTGCCCCGAATTCGTTTCGTAAACCAGGATCCGGTTCTGGAAGTAACTTTCAATGATTCTACACAAGTAGTCAGGAACCCGCATACCGTGCAGCGCTGCGGCGATAGCCTCCCAGCTGGCACTGTTAAAAGCGTTTTTGACGTCAATCGTTACTACAGCGCAGAATCGATTGCCGCGCCTCTTCTTCTTGGCCGCTTTCTCTGAAACTTCAATGACCGTCCTGATTGCGTCCACCGTCGATCTGCCTTTTCGGAATCCGAACTGCATTTCCGATAAGCCGGTCTCGCCTTCAGTGAACTGCGTCAGCCGATTAAGGATAATCCTTTCCAGAAGCTTCCCCAGTGTATCCAGCAGGCATATGGGCCTATACGATGCTGGATTCCCGGCGGTTTCCTGGTTTCGGCAGCAGCACTAGTTTCTGGATCTTCCACCTATCCGGAAAGTTACCATCTGCTAGGCATTTCTGCAGCACCATCCTAAACAAATCTGGAAACGCCAGTATCGCAGTTTTAGAGCCACGTTTGGAATTCCATCCGGACCCGGAGCTTTCTTCATCTTCAGACCTTTCGCCACTGATGACAGCTCGTCGTTGGAGACTTGCATACCTGCAATGGTTACTCCGTCTTCATCTACGTACGGTGTAGGTGGCCACATCGTAGAATCATGCTGCGGGAAGAGACCATCAACGATGATCTTCAGCTTGTCCGGACACATTTCCGCTGGCGTCGCTGGACCCCTGATCCTCGCTGTTACGACCCGATAAGCGTTGCCCCAAGGATCAGCGTCAGCTTCTCGGCACAACTCCTTGAAGCAGTTGGATTGGCTGACTTTAATCTCCCGTTTGAAGGCCGATCTAGCTTCACGGAAGATTATCTTACGCTCCTCTCTGACTGTTTCAGACCTTGCTCTCTGAAAGTGTCTTCTGGCTCTGAGACACGCAACACGAAGGCTAGCAAGAGTATCGTTCCACCAGTAATTTAGCCGCCGGCTTTTCCTTGGCTCCAGTCTCCTTGGCATCGTCGCATCGCATGCCCTCGCAAGAGTTTCTGTCAGCTCGTCTGCATCGAGATTTGTAGCGCCGCTGTCCGCTCGAAATGCTTCGATAAAAAGATCCTTGTCGAAGTCCTTCGCCTTCCATTTTCGCTCGCTATTCCTTATCTCTCGCCGTACCGTCGGCATTCGTGTTCCAACACTATACCGGATCGCCTGGTGATCACTATGTGTATAGTCCTCACTGACTCTCCAGTTCATGTTTCTCACCAGCGACGGACTGCAGAACGTGACGTCGATGATGAACTCCCTGCCATCTCTGCGAAATCTACTAACGGTACTTTCGTTGCACAGCCTGACGTCCAGCTTTGCCAACGACTCCATCAAACTGTAACCTATGGGGTTAGTCATCCTCCCTCTCCATTCCACTGCCCAAGAGTTGAAGTCGCCTCCGATGATTACCGGTTTTCGGCCGATCAGCTTCTCCGTGAGTGAGTCCAGCATTCGGTTATACTGCTCCAAAGTCCATCTTGGGGTGCGTAGCAGCTACACACGAAGATCCCGTTGATTTTGGAGATAACGAAACCTTCGCTTGAGCTGTCTACCACCTCTTGAATAGGAAATTTGCCCATCACTTGGATAGCTGCAATCCCCGATGAATCCGCCACCCAGTTGCCGTTGTCAGGAGGGATCCGATACGGTTCAGCAATAATTGCCACGTCACACATTGCTTCTGTTGTCGACTGCCACAACAGTTGCTGTGCGGTGTCGCAATGATTGAGATTCAACTGGATGATCTCCATTAATCCCGGCCCGCCATCGCCTTCTTGTATGCAGGGCATTGGAAGCCACCCGTCGTATGGTCGTTTCCGTCCTCCGGTTTGCAGAGCAGGCATCTTGGTTGCTTCGTGCAGTCCCTAGCAACGTGTCCTTCTTCACCACATTTCCTACATAGACCGGATCTATCCGGGCCTTTGCAGTTCGCGCCTGGTGGCCAAACGCCATGCATTTGAAGCATCGCTCCATCTGCTTGGTGACTCGTGGGGCGAATCTCAACGGGCACACCGACCATCCTACTTTTACCTTGCCCGCCTCCACCATTTGGTTGGCAGCCTCTGCTGGTAGTCGTATCGCTGCTACTTGTGTGCCACCGTACGCTCTCCTCAGTCGAACCGTCATTTGCACTTCCCCAGCTTGCATTGTGAGACCAGTGCATCCCTCAGTTCGTCTTCCGTCGTGATCTCGTCCAGGTCTCTGCACTCGACCACTGCTTCCTGCGTTAGAGCTCTTACGTTACCGTCACTGCCCAATGAATTGGCAATGAGCTCCCGGAAGGCCGAGCTCTTGATCGTGGGATCCTTCTTCAGCTCGACCAGCAACTCCCCTTCTGGGTACGCCTAGTTCTCACCACTTTCTCACCCAAGTCTTTTAGCTCCGGGTCCTCTCTCACTTTCTTCAGGATCGCTGCGTACGACGTTTTATCGCTCGCTTCTACGATCAGGGCATCACCTTTAACTCTCTCCCGAGGAGAACGACGTTTTTCTTGTTTCTTCTGTTCCTTCCTCTTTTCCACATTCTCCTTCTGCTGCTTCCTCTTCTCCCGCTGGTTTTCCACGGTCTGCCACTCACCATCCTTGACACGTTCCTTCAGAACGCTGGCAAAGTCTTGCACGTTCCGTTGCTTTTTCGTGCCTTCCTGCTCTCCAGGCGAATCCCTTCCTCGTTTTTCCGTGCGAGTGGTTCGGGGACTTTTGGGTGCCTGCTGTGTCTCAACTGCTGTATGCTCCGCCGCATCTTTCAGCACCTTTTCAGCTGCTTCGGCTTTCTTTTTCAGCGCGATCTGTTCGTGTTCGGCTGCTTTTACGGCGGACTTAATGCTTGTCACTAGAAGCTTGATCTTCGTGTGAACATTGTGCTTGTCCTTCACGAAGTCATAAAGCTCGTTGACTCGCTTCCGCACCTCCATCAGGTTGGACCTCCCGAATTGTAGCTCCTCCTGAGTAGCACTACTTTCCGATTTTTGGGTGGACACCCTATTCCCGGATCCTAGCTCCTGTTGGCCTGCCTGGTACTCAGCAGTCTTGGCCGTACTACTGGTACTCGCTACTGCTGCCTGCGACATCACTGGAGATCGCTGCAGCTTCCCACTCTTTGCGAAAACATTCGCCCCGCCTGCTCCTTCGTTGTTTGTAGAATTTGTTTCCATGTTACAAGGGTCCCCCTCCGGGCCGTTATCTCTACCTGTTGTAGATAGTCGCCTCTTATGATCCCATGGGTGCCTTTGTAAACAGTGAGGTCCATGCAAGGGTTGACTCCGGTGCCTTATAACACCGTGTTCAGAGCCGGATCGGTGTAAATCAGGAATGGTGCATCTGAACCTACTACCCACCGGTATAGGTGACAGGTTTTGAGCGTTACCGGAGGCCTGCCAGGTTGTTTATCGGGACGGAGGCAGACGAACCATTAGCCTGCTTGCCATTTCAAGAAGATGTCACTCTTTTTTACTCAGGAAACAGAATAGCTCGACTGTCAGCCCATATACGCCTAGTCCTATCCATAAACCGAGAATCGTCCAATGTCGTTTGCTGTGACCAGTATACCATAATCAGGATCTTACTGGTATGAATCCTGATGTGCCAGTTGGCACTCCTCTTGGGCTTGTGTGCTTTGAGCGGCGCACGGTCGCTGTGATAGGGCCTACGTGCAGACACATGCACCTTGTTATACACGTTCAACAGAGCCCACTGACAAACCCCACCACATCCTAGACAGGCACCCTAACTCGCAGTGGCCATGGGGAGGGGTCGTCAAGCCCTTGGACAAAGTCCCTGCTGCCCCTGTGTGTGTGTGTGTGTGTGTGTGTGTGTGTGTGTGTGTGTGTGTGTGTGTGTGTGTGTGTGTGTGTGTGTGTGTGTGTGTGTGTGTGTGTGTGTGTGTGTGTGTGTGTGTGTGTGTGTGTGTGTGTGTGTGTGTGTGTGTGTGTGTGTGTGTGTGTGTGTGTGTGTGTGTGTGTGTGTGTGTGTGTGTGTGTGTGTGTGTGTGTGTGTGTGTGTGTGTGTGTGTGTGTGTGTGTGTGTGTGTGTGTGTGTGTGTGTGCACAAAATGCCATAAAAAACATTAGCCAAATTTTCACATAGAAACTCTTAACCGATTTTCTTGCAAAAAGTTGCATCCGACAGAGACTAAAACGCTGTTGATCACTATTAAATTTCATAGTAATTGCAAATTGCAAAAAATAGATAATATTAAAATAGTGATGAGACATAGTCACATTGAACAATAATGTGTTATGAAAAATGCCTTGCATCTATGAATATTTTATCCTTGGCTTCCCATTAAGAGTTTCATCGTACTATAAAGATGCTCGTGTTGCACGCATTTAGGCGTAAGTATGCTCTTCGTTCAGTTTCATAGTGCTATGAAATTGTCCGAAAGTCAAATTTCGAACATAGGAAATTCGAGAAACTTTTGGCAACGCCATCTGTCGTCTACTAGTGTAAATTTTCTATCATAACATTAGACGGTGTAACTGTTTTGCCTTTCTTGTACATCATCGAGGTGTAAGCGTGAAGGCTACATTTATTACCTTTTTGCGCGAGAAAGGCGCCATCACCGCTAGGTGGATTAATCTGGGTTTTTCAATCTATTTTTCGACCTTATTCTACTACTTTCAGGCTTCATTTCACAGTGTTCAAATCGAAGGGATAATTGAAAATAACCCCATATTATTGTATTGAAAAATTACCGTTTTTTCCATTTTCAAGCACCATTTTGCTATTTTTATGTGCTCTGCTTCCTTGCATACTTCGTGATATGGCAAACGCCACACTATTTTTTTATAGAGCCTGAGCAGCTAATATCTTGAAAATAGCAGTTCTTATGAACATGATTTGAATAAGAGGTAACATGACAAAAAAATAATAACAAATATTAATATCCAAACTTCTTTCATTATCAGATATTTTAATACAAAACGAAAAATAATTTCGTTTTGCCTTTGAGTCCACGAAAAGTTGCGCTCTGCAAAGTACAAAAAGTGCACATTGCTGAGAAATTTGAAACAAAAAAGTTAGAGCAAAAAAACTTTTTTTTAGGGGTCACCCTAAGTAAACTTGGGAAAATTGCTCTATTTTTTTTTAACTTTATTAATGTGTTTTTTTAATTCTAGAATTAAGCTCAACACAGCCGTCTAAATCAGGAAATTAGGAGCTACAGAAATATTTTTTTTTTGCAAAATTCTTGGAATCTGGCTGAACTACAACTTCGCGGAACATTGTATACCCGTTTCTCTGCAAATGAAAAAGTTTTCTTTTTTCTTTTTTTGAATTGTGGTCCACCCTAATTTTTATGAAAATCTCAATAAGCCCCTTACCGTTAGGAGCAACTTTGCAGAACAAAGTTTTTTCTATCTCTGCTATTTTTGGCTTGAAAAACTTATTACCACTTTGTCTCCTCCCTGGACCAATGTGCGTTGGCTAGAATGGCTTTCGGCGTGACGTCGAAAACGCTGCCACCGCCGTCCAAACTTCTGATCAACGACGCCACCACCGAATATCGGACCGGCACACACCTCTACTTAGAATGTTTAGAAGTTATGGCTAAAACACTTGACATAAATAATCAACTACAATAAGATGTGTGAACAGTTACTTTGACATCAAGATACAGGATCAAGTAGTATTAAGGACAATCCTTACGGAATCCAAATTCAAAAGTACTCGCGTTTTCAAGAGCACACCACTACGTAGAATAATGAAAATGACAGTTGTGCGTTGCTTCCGTATTGAATAGTATAGCGCGCAAATGCGGCTAAAGGTTTTTCCCCTTTTTCCCGTCCCGTTCCCGACTCCAAAAACAGACGGCTTAAGCGCCACCTCCGAAGAGGACCGTCTGTCGAGGTTTGTTTGCCCGGCAAGAAACCCAACTCAGGGCGGGTTTTATGTATAAGAGTCCAAATAGCGATTTAGGGGACGAAACAGGAATTCAAACAAAAAGCCTAATCGAGATTTCTCCAAAATTAGGAAACGCCCTAAGCTTTCCACAAAAATGGTTGGTGCTAACCGTCGTTCTACCAGTACACAAAGACACCACTCACGCGTATCATCATTGGAAGACTTCCCCCAATTCAAAAATTCCTAGTTGCTTCAGACACGTGAGTGGAGAGACTGATTTCCCAGGCAGTCTATCCTGGCGTACAAAAATAAACAAAAAAAAACTAAATCAGTAGAACGACGCGAACGTGAGAAATCTCGAAGACAAAATAAACTGTTACAGGGAAAGCGCTAACATTACAAAACTACAGCCATAGAGTAACACAAACAAAATACATATTTGGCTTTATTCACGTTTTCATTAAACCTAGGTTTTTATTTCATGTTTCGTGTTCCTTCTTCTCTTCTTTCCTCTCTAGCTTTCCCTACTGTGTGTGTGCGGATTTCTGGCTTCTATCGACGTCTAACTTCTACTATCGACCATCGTCGATCTTCGAGCTCGGGATTAGTGTGTGGAGTTTAACGCATGCGTATTGTTATTTATTTTGGCTTGTTTTGTACTCACGGTACCCTTTGTCCGGCAGCGGACGAATGCTGACGGTAAAGCAGAATTTATCGGCGGCGGCCGACGAAACGATGTTATTGCGGCAACCGTGCCAAATGCGGCGATGGTGGAGTTTACTCGTGGACTACGATGACGCTTGGTCGAAAAACGCTGTGTCGCTGCGCAACGGGAATTCCCAGACGGTGGTTGGTCCCGAGCTGGTACTGAAACGCGCGCCGGCTAAAGATGGCGCAGATGACGACGATGGGGATCGTCGGAGGCTTGGTGGTGTCACGCTACGGGTCGTAGCTAAGAATAAGGCTTTCGCTGGCCACTCTGTCGGACGATAGTCCCTTCCGGCTTTCCCCTCAAACCGGGACTTCTGTGCGCTGAAGCGTGGGGTCGAGAGTCGCGTTTGACTGGTGGATGCGGTGTGCCGAGTATGGGCCGTGGATCGCTAGAAGCGAATCCTAAATAAAAAGCCGTCGAACGGCTGTTCGACACATTTAACAAAAAAATTCTCCACACAACAATTTCACTAATTACCTTTTTCTATTCACAATCGCACACACAACTTGACCGCACGTAACCCTTGACAAAGGTCGTTAAACTTTGACTACACTGAAGGAACAAAAAGTAACATTTTAATTTAATCTAGAAGACTTCTCACATTTTAATAAATTACCAAATAAAACACACCGCGACACTAAACAATTATCACGCACTCTCGCCTCTTCCACGGTCCAGGTCAGAATGGACGAGTAGAAGTTCTTGAAGCCCTCAGAATAAGTGAGGACTTATTGCTTCGTGACCGGAAGTACGTGAAATTACCGAAGTAATTGCACGACTTGATCAAACGACGATTCTCATCAACCACGAATGTGAACCGATTAAAGCGCTATCTCTTTCGCTTCCCTTTTCGTCTGAATGACCTGTCTCGCTTAATTTATCTTTGGACTCTTATACTTTTTAAAAGAGAGCAATGCTCGGATTGACCCTCGGGTTTTATAGCGGAGTGGGAATGATTGCATACGCTTTAATTAATGAAGGCGACTTGAATGCAAGCTATGCGGATTTGAAGTAGTGCATTTTATTGGAAATGGGGACACTGAATATCTCAAACATAAATGACTATGGGATGCAAGTGAATTTAACAATGAACATAAATAATTACAAATAGAAAATAAATTAACATTGAGAACAAAAATAATAAATAGAACGGAAATATTTACATTAGGTTATTATATTATATGTACAATTTCACAATTATATTCAATAAATCTAAAAATAATATTTACAAAATAGTGACCATGTTACAATAGGTTCCATGAGGATTGTCCTTAAATGCAGTCTCAATATTTTTGTGCAGGTTTTGGAACAATATGTTATTCTGTTTAATATCTTGGCTGTGCATATGCACAGCACATGTTTCGAAATGGACAAATTGAAATGAAATTTGCGAAAAAGAATCCACGTGTCTTGGAGGGACTCGAACCCTCAACCTCCTACTCTCTAGATAGGCGTGATAACCCCTACATAACAAGACCACTTAAAGGTCACGTTTGCGGAAAAGCCATCAGAATCCGAGTACCAACTTCCACCGCGGTTAGCTCTCTTTTTTGCAAATTGAATATCTTTCGGATGCTTGATTTGTCCAATCTCCACATGTGCTTTACTGTTGTATATCCACAGTCACGTTATCACGTTATCACGCCTATCTAGAGAGTAGGAGGTTGAGGGTTCGAGTCCCTCCAAGACACGTGGATTCTTTTTCGCAAATTTCATATCAATTTGTCCATTTCGAATCATGTGCTGTGCATATGCACAGCCAAGATATTACACAAAAAAATGGTTTTCGTACGGCCGAGTTGCCGAATAAAATGCAATTAAAATGTTATTCTGGTTCTCCAGTTAGCCTTGAGAGCAAAGGAGTGCGATTGCTAATCAGGAGATGGCCGGAAAAGCAGCCCAAGCTCCAGTTGAAATGTAGCGCCATAGAACAATAAGAAGGATAATAAGAAGATGTTATTTAATATTTTTGGTATTTTTGGCTTCTAATCTATATAAAATAAACGCATTTAGGCTTCTGATTGATTTTATTTCACAATTTAACTTTTAAAAATATTATTTCCAATATTTTGCAATATAATTGTAATGGCATCATTCCATGAATAAATATGTGGCAGTTATAGTGATGACCAGATTTTTGACTGCTCCTGGAATGAATTGATGATGAAGAAGAATAATTCCAAATTTTTTGGAAATCTTTACCGTATATACATTTTCAGCGATAATCCATTAATTGACATCCCTAATAAACATTTCTCCATACATTTTATAATGAACGAGAAAGGCATTGTATGAAGCATTTACAGACTATGTATGTATCGTGTTACACCACTCTTATTGTTACAGAATTTTAGAGGTTCCCAAACATGAATCAGCTTGTGCATTTGAAAGGTAAAATGCGTGAACAGTTACCCATTACTTCTTGTCGAAAAGGCAAAGGCCTCCCGTGCAAAGACGAGGGTATTAAGAATCGGATCCTGACCACCTGAATAATTTGATCGAAACAAAGGTTGTACAGTAGGCTGACCATACGTACGTATTCAACGGGTCAGTACCGTTTATCAGGCTCTCATTTGAACTCGTTTAAAACTCATTTTACTGTCTCGTCGTAATCTAAAAAATCGTCAATTTGTCTCGTTTTTTCATTGATTCTTCTGAAGAACCCAAAATTATATACAAACGAACTCAACATTACAAAACACGAAAATTCGAAAAAAATGCAACCTAAGTGGACAAAATACATAAAAAGGGTGAGATGTTAAAAGCTGGATTATGAAATTAGGGCCCGGTAAAAATATTTAAATACTCAATTAAAATTATGTCCTACTGGTCCTCGGAAGGTAAAAAAAATAGTAAAACGCTTCGGATTTGTTTAAGAATATTTTGAAAATCCTTAAAATATTCCGGAAGTTTTATTGTTGCCCCTGCAAAAATTATGTTTGAAAATAAAATCTGAGTAGGGGGAACATTTTTTTAGATGTTTGTATGGTTTGTATCGACCTAATTTTGTAATAAGACAACACTGCCGTTATACGTATAACTGTACCATGTACATAGAAAATCGCAGCAAACATGGGACAAATATGCGTATAACGGCAGAACAACCATTGTATATTTTTCATCGATCGACCGGGTTTTCAACAGTGATTAACAACAAGGATAAATTCTTCGGGTATTTTTTTTTTCTAACAGTTTCATTTCAATTAATGTATGTCTGCTTATTCATGAGGCAATAAACTATGCCCAATTTCATAAGAAATCTGAACGGAATCGGTAGCTTGGTAAGCGTTTAATGAAAATCAAGACATGTCGCAAGATATTGCAGGGTGTCAACTGCCTGAAAAAACCTGGAAAGTCAGGGTCATCGCTCTCACCGGCAGTCTGGAGATCGTAGAGCAAAATCGTTCAAAATGGTCTCTTATATTTTAGTCTTCTTGCCCTCAGACACATTCAATCCATTCTAAGTAGTTGAAACAGTGACCCATTCTCACCCCCATTTGACCCATTGTCACCCCGACGACGGTATGTGCTAAAAGTCTTCTCCGGGCCTATTCCATGTTCCACATGGTAATCGAGTTTGTTTCTATTAAACTCTAATTACTAACAGAGGTTCAAAGCCACATTGCTCAAATAGTAACCGTTGAAGCCTGAACCAAATAGTTTTTTTAATAGTCCCTCTAATATTTTAGATTGTTTAGTTTGAGTGGTTTTGTGTCGGAGTCGTTTTGATTTTTTTGCAGTTTTCTCATCAGTAGCGTTCAAGTCATGTCTCCATCCAACAAGAGAGGTTCTAAAAGTTCGTTCAAATACTTAATCAATCGCGAGGGCCTGTTCTAATAAAATTTTGTTGATGTGCTTATGTTATACTATAAAACAGTAGTGTTGAACTTTGTTAAAAACTTAAAAATCAATCTAATAAAGTTTAAAAAAAAAGGTATCAGGCCATTAGGCCAAAGGCCGTTAGGCCAAAGGTCATTTGGCCGAAGGTTATTAGGCCGAATGGTCATTGGGCCGAATGGTCATTAGACCGAATGGCCATTAGGCAGAATTAGCAAAAAGAAGCAAACAGTGAAAAATGAGAAGTTCTTTTTTCATCTTCTTCCTTCTTCGTGGCCGTACGGTTAGCGACGTCAATCGTCTAGACGCATGTGCTGTGGAGCGTGGGTTCGATTCCCACCCCGGTAAGGAGAAAACTTTTCGTAAAGCCTTCCTTCTTCCTCTTCCTTCTTCCTTCTACCTTCTTCCTTCTACCTTCTTCCTTCTACCTTCTTCCTTCTACCTTTCTTCTTCTATCTTCCTTCTTCCTTCTTCCCTCTTCCTTCTTCCTTCTTCTTTCTTCCTTCTTCCTTCTTCTTTATTCCTTCTTCTTTATTCCTTCTTCCTTCTTCCTTCTTCCTTCTTCCTTCTTCCTTCTTCCTTCTTCCTTCTTCCTTCTTCCTTCTTCCTTCTTCCTTCTTCCTTCTTCCTTCTTCCTTCTTCCTTCTTCCTTCTTTCGTCTTACTTCTTCCTTCTTCTTTCTTTCGTCTTCCTTCTTCCTTCCTCCTTCTTCCTTCTTCCTTCTTACTTCTATCGCCTTTTTCCTTATTCCTTCCGTTCTACTTCTTCCTCACTTCTCACTCCTCAGTTCTCATTCGGCCTAATGACCATTCGGCCTAATGACCGTTCGGCCTAATGACCATTCGGCCTAATGGTCTTCGGCCTAATGACCCAGCATCGTTATACTATATAACAGTAGTGATGAACTTTGTTAAAAACTTAAAAATCACTCTAATAAAGTTTAAAAAAAAGAAGAAAAACCCTGATTAATCCACCTAGCGGTGATGGTGCCTTTCTCGTACATTATAAAAATAGTATTTTGGCCATTACTCTTGATCCCATAGTCCGATCTGGCCAATTTTCAATAGGAAACAATGGTAGAGTATCCTGCGTTGAATGCAACATGTTGCGAGTAAATCGGTTAAGGATAAGTGCCTGAAAAATGAGTGACATTTTTTTACTCAATTTTTCTGTAAAAGTGTGGTATTTTGGCCATAACTTCCGAGCCCATAGTCCGATCTGATCAATTTTCAATAGGAAACAATGGTAGAGTATCCTGCGTCGAATGCAACTTGTTGCGAGTAAATCGGTTAAGGATAAGTGCCTGAAAAATGAGTGACATTTTTTTTTACTCAATTTTTCTATAAAAAAGTGGTATTTTGGCCATAACTTCCGAGCCCATAGTCCGATCTGACCAATTTTCAATAGGAAACAATGGTAGAGTATCCTGCGCTGCGAGTAAATCGGTTAAGGATAAGTACCTGAAAATGAGTGACATTTTTTTTGTTGGGTTGGTGCGCACACACACACACACACACACACACACACACACACACACACACACACACACACACACAGACATCACCTCAATTCGTCGAGCTGAGTCGATCGGTATATAACACTATGGGTCTCCGGGCCTTCTATAAAAAGTTTGTTTTTGGAGCGATCATATAGCCTTTACGTATACTTAGTATACGAGAAAGGCAAAAATATATAACAGTTATAGGAATAGCGATATGCCTTGTTAAATTTAAAATGCTAACTATATTACAATAGGAGCCCTCCTTAGCCGTGCGGTAAGACGCGCGGCTACAAAGCAAGACCATGCTGAGGGTGGCTGGGTTTGATTCCCGGTGCCGGTCTAGGCAATTTTCGGATTGGAAATTGTCTCGACTTCCCTGGGCATAAAAGTATCATCGTGTTAGCCTCATGATATACGAATGCATAAATGGTAACCTGGCTTAGAAACCTCGCAGTTAATAACTGTGGAAGTGCTTAATGAACACTAAGCTGCGAGGCGGCTCTGTCCCAGTGTGGGGATGTAATGCCAATAAGAAGAAGAAGAAGAACTATATTACAAATAACTTACTCTAATGAGTAACTCTAATGAGTAAGTTATTTGCAATATAGTAATAAATATCACATTACCTTTTGATGAAAATGTATCGCCTAAATTTTTGAAAATTATCTTGTGAAAGCAGTCGAAACTGAATCAAATGGCTGAAATTGACCATAGTTCAAACCGTTCAACAATCAATCGTTAAACATGTTCAACCTTCAACCAACAACTAGATATTTGGAAGCTTATTTATAGAAAATACCGAATACTTTCTTTGTGAAGCTATACCGGCAATTCACCGCATCGGCATTATCTGTAGGTAATGTTTTAAAAACATTTCGTGAACTTCAATTCAATGATGGATGAACTTAAAAAGTCATTGGTCGATCCTCACGTCCTTAGGTGGTCAAATTATAGGTCATACAGAGAGAACGATAGTGGATAAAAGCATCATATGGTCTACCTCATGTACGTAGGTGGCGATGGTCTGAATTACTTGTACCATACTGGGACGCAAGAGGAGGATAATGGTGATGTCAATGTGTCAGTTTTACATTTGCTGCGTTTGATTTTTATAAAATAATTTTGTCAGGAAATATTCTGGTTGATATTTGAGAATTTTGTCCAGAAATTGCTTCAGTGAAAATGCTTTAGGATATCTGCTTATTATCAATATTCCTTTCACAAAATTTTCAAAATTACTCCAGAATTCTCCCTGAAACAAAAAAAAACGATCCCAAAGGATTTCCAAGGGCTCTCACGATTATTTTTATCCTGGAGCTCTCATCGAGTTCAGTAGATTTTTAAAAAGCTCCGCTCCAAAAACTTGGTAGGTTCTATGGTATTTTATCAAATCAGAGTTGTGAAATTCCTCACCGGAATTTTTCGCATTTTACTTACTTTTGGGTTCTTCCACACAAGGGCGGATTTGAGTGAAAGGAACCATAAAGTGAGTTGTTTAGCGGTTCCGTGTAGACTTGTACGATTTAGAAATTTGGTGTGGTCAAAACCGTGAAAACGTGATGGAAGCTAGATACGTTACGTTAAAGACAATCACGACAGACTCCAAAATGGTTGCAACAATTGCCGTCCTCGCCTTCACCTTGCGTTTTTCTTCGCACAAACGGCAATTTATAGACAATTAGCACATCTGAAAACCATTTTTTCGTGCGTGCTGCAAGAGAGCATAGGTAAAAAACTGCTTATCGCTACTGCCTGTCGCCTGATTTTGGAGTAACGAGCTAGGGGGAAAGACGGCTTTGGCAGGTTTTGTTCTATTATTGGCAGGGGGTTTTTGTAGACCAAATTTTATGAAATTTGGCCACAATATTCTTTGATATGCAAGGAATGTTTAGGCCAAATTTGAACCTAGTCAGTCATAAAAAAACCCCTGCCAATAATAGAACAAAACCTGCCAAAGCCGTCATTCCCCCTATGTAGTTTTGAAATTGGATTCCAACGTAATTCACTTTAGCTGACAACTATTTCTTGGGAATTACGGAAATTTCTTCATAAAATCATTTCGAGATTCCTTTGGAAATTTCTTTACGAATTCCTTTAGAAATTTCTTTAGACATTCTTTTGAAAATATTTTGAAATTATTTTGAAACTCAAAATTGGCGGAACATTTTTGTTTTTCAGAATGCTTTAGGCCAGGGCTGCCCAACGCACGGCCTGCGGGCCGGATGCGGCCCTCAGCTCCATTTTTTGTGCCCGCGGCGCGTAAGGAAAATAAACTCAGATTGGACCCACCAGCTTTTCTATCCGGCTCGAGAAGCTCATATTCCGAACACTGGCGTCTTAGCACCCTAAAACTAAAACTTTTATCGGTTTTCCATACTGAGGATCAAGATTACAAACGAATACGAATTTCTGTGGAGAAAATTAAACGATTAAAGCCAAAATATAAGTGGTCAAAGTGAGTGTTCGGAATATGAATCAAAACGGTAACTTTTAATCAAAGCTTGAAACGTAAAATAATATTTTTAATAATTTGAAAAGACACAAAATGTTGATGTGCAACATTGCGTTTTTAATAAAGATTGGCACGAGTAGTTTACGTCCACGTTGAAAAATGGAATTTGTTCAAAAAGTTTTGCTATATTAATGTAACAGTATCTGAATCCAAGCATTCTACTCTCTCGCAAACGATGAAAATACTGACGTGAAAAACGTGGCATTGAGGTGAGCCAGCCCAGGGCTGCAAGCCTCTCTAACAAAGACAAAAAACGTGGCAAAGGTGACTGTCTTCATAAGAGGAATTGATGGTCATCTTCGAATGGCAGAGAAATTGACAGCTATACAGAGAACAGCTAAAAGGGAAAACCTGAGGGCTGATAAGACCTGTGAAGGAACTTTTTTTCTGCTTCAAAAACTTAAGGGACCTTACGATTGATGGAACACCAGCAATCAATGACAGACAATTCTAAGCTTGGAGAAGTAATCACAAAGGTATGGCGATATTTCCGTCCCATAATGCATATTCACCAAAAGAATCGATGTGTGAAAACAATCAATATTCCTCAAGTATTGCTGACGCTTGTTATTAAGACAATCAACTTGATCAACGTTAGGGATCTCAACCACCACCAATCATGGATGATGTTGACGGAAATGACGAATACGGATACTTGCTGTATTTTTGCTAAATTCATTGGCTAATCTTTGGTGGGTAACAATGGTATTTTGGAAATCTGAATATATTTTGGACTTTTGGCCAAGCTTTTGGCTATATTTTCTTCAATTTTTGTTACATCAATATGGTTAAAATGTAATTATGAAAGAGACTAATCAGACACATGATTCCTATTTATTTGAAAGAAGCTAATTGGAAAAACACGCAAAACATAGCCAAAAGTCCAAAATATTTTCAAATGTACAAAATACATCATTTGGCACTATTTTTACAAAATAAAAGGAAACCACTGCTCGAGCTGAATGATCCTGAATAGATGAGTGACTTGTCTTTTCTAGCAGATATCGTCAAACATCTCAATGACGAACATAAAGCACTTTGGCACAGTGGATTGGTAAAATCTGGTACATTTCTCTCATCCTGTTGAAAACAGTTAATGCAAATCTGTTCAATATGGTGGTAAAGTAACGAAAACCCAATTTTTTCAACACCGTTTACCGATGTGAATAATTCACCAGAAATGTGTCAAATGGGTTCCTAATACAACGGCGAAAACAAAAAAGATTGTTTGAACGCAATAAAATCTTGTTTGTTTAGCTTTTTAAGAAAACTGAAGGAAAAAACACTGATTATTTTAATAATAATCAGAAGGTATGTACCGAATATGTTCTGGCCCGCCAGCAAGTGTGAATTCTGGAAATTGGCCCGTGGCTTGAAAAGGTTGGGCAGGCCTGCGTATATATAAAAATTTAAAAACAAACAGCCCCCGCTTAGCTTCACCAGTGCCTGTACAATAGCGCCACCAAATTATTCAATTTCTGTCTACACTTACCTTCATCATAATGGTTCTTACAACCAGGACAACTTTGTAGAAGGTGGTAACTTTCTAATTACACAGATTGCGATATAAGAGGCCTACGTGTGATGAAAATTTTCAACTTTCTATCTGGATTATAAGCTCAATTGGTTTGGTGCAGGTTGTCTCAATAATTTGTCGATACGACTGGAAAATGAGCGAAAATTATTTTATTGGCTGCAGGTTAAGTTATTTTGGGAATACACGTTGGTTTGATACCGATATTTGACTTGGGTTGAACATGGTCATTGGTCATTGAGTGTCTTAGAAGACTATCAGTTCACTATTAACTGAAGACATGGAGAACACCAGTATAAATGTTCCAAAAAAAAACAAAGCTTCAGGATAAACTTTAAGTTTTGGCCTCTTCCAGAGGGATTTCTGATGAAATGTTGAAGAAATTGTTAGAAAATGATGCACACATTGGTATCACAAGACTCATATTCGTAAAATGTTGTATTATGCCGCGCATAAAAAAGTCTACTCATCCGCTTATTTTTAGTCGCAACGAAAAATAAGCATTTGGAGTGAATTATGAAAAGGCAATATCTAATTGATTTGAAAGCTTCAAAGTAAGATTTATATGAACTAACCCGAGCAGCACAAGTCAGACAAAAATGGTTGCAGCAACTTGATTGTGACTGAATCCGGTTACATATGAGTTACAGTAACCTATGTGGAACGTGGGTGCTGCTAGGGAAGCATATGCGGTATTTCGAAAAATTTCGTTTTAGGGCATTCCACAGTGGGCGCATCAAGCTAAAAACGCGCGTTTTTTTATTTGCGTGCAAACGGTTGATTTTACAGGGGTTGTGTCTTTGGAAGAAAATTTTACCAAAAAATAAGCTATCTTTTGAAACATTAGGGTGACCAAAAAATTGCGCGTTAGGCTGGTCCAAAAAAATTTGTTTTTAATTTCTTTACAAAAAAAAATGGAGTCTTAACCAAAGTGGTAGAGTATGAACATACAAACATCTTTGTAGAACATACCATCACTCTATCTCTAAACGGTAACAGGTCGCGATAAAATATCAAAAAATCGTGTGCAAATCCTGTTTTTTGAAGTAAATTTCTTAGGTTATGTTTTTTCACATGAACATGTTGAAAATGAACAAGCACATCAAATTACACGTTTTCTTGAAAAATATGGGCATATAGGAGGTATATAGGAAAACTTATTTGATTTTTTAGTTTTATTTTTTGCAATTTTACTGTGTATATAATTTGAAGAGAGGCAAATTGTGGCAGATGAAATACATCGCATCTGAAAGTACTAGCTTTCAGTTGCGCAATGCCCTTTGTTTTGTTAGGAGGAATTTGGAGGAACTAGATGAACAAGCTAAATCAATTATCATGTTACATGTTCCAAAGAATGATAGGACGGCAAAATAATTCCCCAAATTCAAAGTATAGACAGAAAATTATGTATGTTATTATGTTGGTGGATAATAATCATTAACTAATATTTACCAATGGCAATCATATCAACCATCGTTTCAACAATATTGAGTAAATGTAATGTAAATGTAAATGTTTGCATAACAGAATATCTTGTCTTGCTATGAATCGCGTAGTAGGCGTTTATAAATTTTCAACAGTCACTACAAAGCAGTTCATTTAATATTCTGGTCACTACAATTGCGATTATAGTTAAAAGAAAGTGTTAAGGGGCTCAAGTTCTAAGGGACAATAAAATGCTCTGAAATGCAGTCCGAAAATCGCAGTTTTTTGTCAGGTGGGTAATTTTGATGATTGGATCTTTAGAGAGAATAAAACATATGATTGTTTACTTAGATAAAGTTGACAAACGTTCTCTGTTTCTTACGTGGAAGAATACTAATGGCACAACAAAAGATAAAATTAAATCTGTAAGCGAGAATATCATATCTGCGTTCAATATATGTACAGAATCAATGCCACATGTTAGAACAGATAGGGTAAATGATGTATCTTGGACAAGCGCAGGACATTAGAAAATATATCGAGATTGAATAGTATAAAACAATTGAAAACCACTAGGTTTATCCAAATTCATAACCTATGATTAGTCTTGTGTCTCCATTGCCCAATTTTTGAGTAAATTACGTTTACTAGGTGTAAACTGTGATATACTGCGAACTGAAATATTTTCTTTTTGGACATCAAATATATAATTTCGACATGGAAAATGCATATATTTTGGACAGAGTAATTTTCTCCTAATTTAAAAATGGCCACCTACAGATCTCAATAGTATGACTTACCTGCACGTATCCACATTCATTTAAATGCATTTATTTGCTTAACTGACATAGATTAAACCAGAAATTAACATTGTTTCGCAATCTTATCGATATCATTGAAAACAGCCTGAAAGTTGGTAATGGTTCATCCATGTACTCTACATGGGGTGACCAATAAATGTCTGATGAATAAAAACATAACTTCATTTTGGTCACTCCTTTTTCATCCTTCTCAAGTTCATGTTAAGCGATTGGAATATGTTAGTATCTCAATTACAATCAAACTTTGGCCGCAGGACCTCAAGATTGCCGTTTGAACCAATTGAAACGTGTTTCAGGTGCATGTTACGAAGAGTCCTAAAATGCATGTTCTCCTGCATACTGGCGTCTAGCAGGCACTTTGGTAGATAGCTTTACATTTTAGATAATTTTAAAGATAAATAATAGTTGATTGAAATATTTTGGCTTTTTCAGTCTGATATATTCAAACGGGTTTATATTTGCATTGCTCGACGTTTCGGCCCGTTTATTGGGTCTTTTTCAAGGAAAAAGCTGTCTGCCGTTCTTCGTACACTTAACAACTATAAACATATATGCTAGGATTGGAGCTTCTGGTATTTGAACACATAATTTGACTATCATTAACAAAATTTTTACATTAGATGAGACACTGTTTAACATCAATACACTGACAGACAGAAAAAGACCCAATAAACTGGCCGAAACGTCGGGCAATGCATATGTAAACCCGTTCGAATATATCAGACTGAAAAGGCCAAAATATTTCAATAAACATCCCAGTCGAACTGTAAACAAATAATAGTTGATTTGTGAATTCTCATCAGGAGCCGCTAGAGTTGAGGTAAAAGTATGCAATGATCATACTTTCGATAAAAATTTTCCTACACATTATCTAAAATTGATCGAAGAAGCTCAGGTTTGTCCAAAATATGTACATGTCCAAAAAATATAATTTACCCTATTGTACATACTGCTGCTCATCTGTGCAAATACTTTGAAAAGCTTTGGATGCGGCATAACCGCTCAGCAGCTAAAGTCTTTAAATATCACGCAGAGTATTTCGATCAGCCGTTTCAACTGCCTTTAAATATAATCTCTCAGATTCCATCTACTTCCAATGACAAGACTCGTAAGGCGAAACCATTTGATGCTTGTTCAGAAAGCGTCAAACGACAAAAAGTATCTAACTTACTGCAAAGTTCTAACTCAAGCGAACTTAGTTACGCAGCTCAGATGAGCCTTCGTGCCAATAACAAAAAAAACACGGAGCTTCAATTGTTCGACAACCGGCATGCACTACGCCTACTCGAGCAAAGAAAATGGTTTCTGCTTCAAAGAACTAGAATGTCGGAACATTATTCCACACACGGCAGATGAATCACTGGCTATGATTTTGGAAACTAATTTGACCAAATCACAGTACAACAAAATACGAACAGGTTCCATAGCGAGAAACGGTGGCTAGTATCCCAGCTATATGAAAGTCCAGAAAGCTAAATTAGATTGTTACCCATGTGGTAGCGGGATTATTGTGAATGAATTGGCAATAGAAGAAAAACTTCAGGATTTGCTGAACCACACGGCAACAAGAATCCTATCGGCAAATTTGGACAAACTAGATTCGTTTACAGATAGTGAGCTATTGAATGTTGTATTGGTGATAAAATGGGGATTTGATGGCAGCTCAGGGCATTCCGAGTATAAACAGAAGTTCAGTAAGGATGACGCAACCATAACTGACTCAAATATGTTCGTGACATCTATTGTTCCTATTCACGCTCATTCCGGTGGTAATCTTCCCGGCAGGTTTATCTTCCTGAACTCTCGGCCGTCGTCAACGCGGTACTGTCGTCCACTGCATATACAGATGGTTAGTGAGACTTCAGAAATTTCGCTACAGGAGAAAGAATACGTTGAAAAATAAATTGACAACTTACAGCCAACACGTGTTTCATGTAACAACCGAAACGTGGTCATAAATTTCGAGATGCATATGACTATGGTTGATGGCAAAGTTTGTAACTCGGTAACGTCAACAAAATCCGCCCAAAGGTGCTACATATGTAGCGCTACACCTCGCCAAATGAACGATCTAGAAAGAGTAAAAAACCGGACTGTAAATGAGGATGTTTTCAAATTCGGTTTGTCTACTCTACACGCGTGGATCAGGTTTTACGAATATTTACTCCATCTATCGTATCGCTTGGAAGTGCAAAAATGGCAAGGAAGAGGAGTGGACCATGAGAAGATGATTTAAAGAAAAAAAAAACCATTCAGGATAAATTTAGAATTGAAATGGGCCTCATTGTTGACAAACCTCGAGCTGGTGGAGCTGGAACATCTAATGATGGAAATAGTGCTCGGCGTTTTTTTCCAAAACTGTACAGATGCAAATCCATACTTGAAGCTCTTTCGTCTGGATTAGAAATCGACGCTACCAAATTCCAAGAATATTGCTACGAAACAGCAACAATGTTGATCAACACTTATCATTGGTTTTACTTATCAGTGATCGTTCATAAAATTTTGCTCCATGGTTCTCAAATAATCTCCTCATTTGTTGTTCCGATTGGACAATTATCAGAAGAAGCGCAAGAAAGTCGAAATAAGGACATCAAGCGGTATAGGCTGAACCATACCCGCAAGACATCAAGAATTGCGACAAATACTGATCTTTTAAATCGACTGCTCGAATCTTCGGACCCACTAATTACAAGTCTTAGAAAACTTCCTGATAAAAAGAGCATGCCATTGTCCGATGATGCCAAATCTCTTCTCGTTGAAATAACTGAACATAATTACGTCGACAGTGACAATGAAGATGGCAACGATTCAACATGCACTGAAGATGAAATGGTATTTTTGGCGCATATGTTTATTTTTTTATTAATCTAACAAAATTCTATTTATCATTCTTATTGTAGGAATAACCCCTGCTTGATGTAATTTCCATGTGTATAATATGATTCCATATGAACACATTTGTCAATTTTAAGCTTAATAATAATATTCTACTCTGAATAACGATCATTTATTATAATTTTTATAACATAGATAAGCTCTTTCGAATATATCTGAATGAAAATGTATGTATATTATTTCCATTGTTACTCCGAATTCCTCCTAACAACACAAAGTGCATTAAGCAGTTAAAAGCTAGTACTTTTACATTGGAGGTGTTTCATCTGCCACAATTTGCCTCTCTTTAAGTTATAGACATATTTTTTAGGATAACGTGTGGTTTGATGTGCTTGTTCATTTTGTAGAACATGTTCATGTGGAAAAATCATAACCTAAGAAATTTCCTTAAAAAAACTGGTTTTGAAACCGTTTTTGCCTTTCTCGTACAACAAAGTTGTACCGAAAGGCTATCATTTCACTCCGAAAACGAACTTTTGATAAGAGTTCCGGAGACCCATAGTATTATATACCAATCGATTCAGCTCGACGAGCTGAACAAATGTCTGTCTGTCCGTGTGTGTGTATGTGTGTGTATGTGTGTGCACAAAATGCTATAAAAAACATTAGCCAATTTTTCACATAGTAACTCTTAACCGATTTTCTTGCAACAAGTTGCATCCGACAGAGACTAAAACGCTATTGATCACTATTGAATTTCATAATAATTGCGAATCGCATAAAAAAGATAATATTAAAATAGTGATGAGACATAGTCACATAGAACAATAATGTGTTATGAAAAATGCCTTGCATCTATGAATATTTTTGAAGTTTATCCGTGGCTTGCTCCCATTAAGAGTTTCATCGTACTATAAAGATGCTCGTGTTGCACGCATTTAGGCGTAAGTATGCTCTTCGTTCAGTTTCATAGTACTGTGAAATTGTCCGAAAGTCAAAATTCGAACACAGGAAATTCGAGAAACTTTTGGCAGCCATCTGTCGTCTACTAGTGTGAATTTTCTATCATACCATTAGACGGTGTAACTGTTTTGCCTTTCTTGTACATCATCGAGGTGTAAGCGTAAAGGCTACATTTATTACCTTTTTGCGCGAGAAAGGCGCCATCACCGCTAGGTGGATTAATCTGGGTTTTTTGAAATTTTATCGCAACTTGTTACCGTTTAGAGATAGAGAGTTGGTATGTTCTACAAAGATGTTTGTATGTTCATACTCTACCACTTTGGTTAAGACTCCATTTTTTTGTAAAAAAATGAAAATTTTTTTTTTGGACTAGCCTAATGCGCAATTTTTTGGTCACCCTAATGTTTCAAAAGATAGCTTATTTTTTGGTAAAATTTTCTTCCAAAGACACCACCCATGTAAAATTAACCGTTTGCACGCAAATAAAAAAACGCGCGTTTTTAACTTGATGCGCCCACTGTGCATTCGAAACGAAATTCCGCTGAATTTTGGTATGGCCAAATCTGATTTACTGATTTCGTTTCGTATCGTTAAATTTCCAAAATTTCGACAGAAAAATCATTCTTTTAACGAAATTTAACGGAATTTCGCGGAATTTCGAAATTTATTTTTAATAATCCAATCCATAATAATTTCTAGATCCTTCAGATCCAGATTATACAAATGCTTCAAAATCGTACCGATTTTCTGTCATTATCGTGCCGTGCGGTGCGTTTTCCGTAGGGATGTTTGTTGTTAGTTTGGACGTGCTGCTGCTGTTAACAGTTAATATTTAGCAATAATCGTAAATGTCTGCGTTCGAGTTGTTGGCATAAAATAAGTAATGGCCAAAGTATGTGAGTAATGTACAAAAAGCGTATAGTTCAGCCATTTTTTTTCTTGCACGTATTCTCAACCAACAAGTTGCATTCAAATGGAAATCCTGTCTTATCATTTCATATTGAAAATTGGCTGGATCGCACTATGGTCTCAAAAGTTATGGCAAAAATACTATTTTTCCATAATACAGCAGAAAGCAGCAGGTGGATTATTCAGAGTTTTTTTTTTCTAAGTAATATCTGACTACACCACTGCAAGTAAAATAAAACATAGGTTTTTTAATTGTGAAAATAAAATCGATACTCCGGATAATCGAGTCTAACCTGTATTTGGAAGATTCTTTATTTATTCCTTTATTTATTTAGTAGGCACTCTGTGTTCGACGACCGCTACTGTGCCTAGATCTACTGTGGTATTCTCGTCGCTTAGAATCCACACAGAATCTATTTTTAGATGACCACCTATTGTCCATATCATCGTCCGTTCATTCGTCCATATTGTGACCCAAGTAACACGGTTTGTTGTATAAGTGTAAAAAATACATCTTTCGAACATATAGTATGTTACGTTTTGGTATGAAAAACTGCTTTGATTACTTTCACACGACCCAAACAGCGCAAAAGTTATCGATATTTTCAACATCTTTCAGTTGCAACCTTGTTTTTGATTGCACATTCACAAGACTAAACTAAGTACTAAGGATGTTTTCAGTAACCGACTTTCAACATGGTTCTGTCAAATTGACAAAAAAAACGCTCAAAGAAATAAATTTTATACAAAAAACGAATGAAAACAAGCATGCATGAAATGATGAACACCATTTTAATAATATCAATGAACATATACAAACTGAATAAATAAATCAAATTTGTTTGGAAGTCTCGGTCGAAACATAATATGCGGCTCATGTTTCATTGGCTAACTTTTCATTTTACTTCTCCTAAATTCATGCGCCATTGATTGAGGAAAAATATAACTATGCCGAAGCATAATTTTGAAATTGATATGTAAACAAATTCTCGAATCTGCTTAAGAAAACCAAAATGGCGAGTTGTCGATAAACAACAGGGTCGATGACGAACGTTCATAACATTGATCTTAAAAGATGTTGAAATTACGTTAAACTTCTATCATTGTGGTATATATTCTGACGAAACAAATGTCAAAAAATGAACATGTTATGACATTGTTCGTAAAACATTCTTGTATAGACATGTTTTATGTTGTGAGAATGTAAAACGAAACATCTCAAAAAACCAAACAAACGTCAAAATTGACATGTTATCAGCAAGTTGGGATAATGTAGTATGAAACTTCTTCTCTGATCGAATTGCTGTATGTTTTGCAAAAATCTTATCATAGCTTTCCTTGAACATAACATGTTTTGTATTTCATTTTCCCGACCTTTATTCAACATCATTATTAGATCTTCGTTAATAATGATCTTTTCGGTGTTACTTGGGGAGTCCATGTAGATGCTTTGTTCCGTTTGTCATGTATCGAGTCCGTTGGAGGTATGCCTCCGAAAAGAGGGTCAGATTGTCAGTCGCCGTCAGGTAGCTGTGTTGGTCAGACGCGTTCCCCATTACGCCGTACTATTGCTGCACTTCTGGCGATTGACGAGAGGTTGATGGGGGGGCTGGGAATCGAACCCATGACCATCCGCTTATAAAGCAGATGTGTAACCGTCTGAGCCACGGGACTTGGAAGATTCTGTGACAAATTTATTAGTTTACACTGGCGATCACCTTTTCAGAGCTACCGACTGAATAGTAACAAGGCAATCTCGATTGAATTGTTATATCATGTCCTAGCTTTCATTTTATTGCTAAAATCAGCAAATAACCATATTTTTTACGGAAAAATTCCGCGGAAAAAAAAATTAAATTCCGATTCGTTTCAAAAAATTTCGAATCAAATGGATCCTGATTTCGTTTCGTTTCGAAGTTTCGGAAGAAAATTTGAATTTCGTTTCGTTTCGTTCCGATCCAACCCGGGCAGAAGCCATGAACAGAATATCTAAACATGATATGGTTATGATTGATATAAGAGATATAAGAACTGGCAACAATATCAAAAATTTGCACCGAAACATCATTTGAACATCAAGATATGCTATGGATAAGAACAAACTAATGGCACATGATATTGATCACTTATTACAAATAGCACAACTTGATCTCATGATATTTCAGTGCAAAATATTGATATTGTCGTCTGATCTTTTATCTCTTATATCAATCATGTCAATATCTCATTTTGCTATGACTAAAATAAATACTCCCCCTAAACAATTAGAAAATTCCCATAAGAAAATAGAAAATTGCCAATAAAGAAATCAGGGTATGAGCAATAAATAAATATAAAATTTCCACAAATAAAACAAAATTTCCATAAACAATTAAAAATTTTCCACAAAACAAAAATAAATAAGCACTTTTAAAAGCAAAAATTGCCATTATAAAAGAAGAATTTTCCATAAAAAAAATTAAATGTTCCACGAAAAAAAAAAAAAATTTCCATAATTAAATTAATATTAGCAATAAAAATAACAAAATTTTCCACAAAATAAATATATTTTTCCATAACAAAATAAAAATTTTCCACGAAATGATCAATAAAAGCAATAAAAAATAAGAAAATTTCCAAAAAGAAATATAAAAAGCAATCAAACTGTGCTTTTTTTCCATAGATGACCCTTCTTTAAAAGCGTTTAAATTTTATGTAAAATTTCATCAGTTTTATTGCTTTTTTGTATTTTTATAGAAGTTTTCTTATTTTTTTGATTGCTCTTTATTGATTATTTTACGGTAAATTTTATTTTTTTGTGGGAAAAAAATATTTATTTTGTGGAAAATTTTGTAATTGTTTATTGCTATAATTTATATATTTCTGGAAATTTTGTATTTTTTTTTCGTGGGACATTTTGATTTCTTTATGGAAAATTCTTCTTTTATAATTGCTATTTTTGCTTTTAAAAGTGCTTATTTATTTTTGTTTTGTGGAAAAATCTTAATAGTTTATGGAAATTTTGTTTTATTTGTGGAAATTTTATAATTATTTATTGCTCATACCCTGATTTTTTTTATTGGCAATTTCCTAATTGTTTATGGAAAATTTCTAATTCTAAATGGAAATTTTATTTAGCTGCCTTTTGCTATCTTATCTACATTTGATATTAATGAGCTATTTTCGTCTACTCGGGAACAGTAGCATTTCTAATTTAGTTTCGTTTCGTTTCGTCAGGAACAATTGTGTTATCGCATACCCTTAATATGAACATCATCTTCTTCTTCTTCTTCTTTCTGGTTTTGGGTGGTGCTTTTCTTTTGCGCACACACCCACCTAACTGGACTGGCATCGCAGGCCATATGTCCAACCTATTTCTATTTATACTCCGTGGAGTTTACAAATCGTGATCTGCTTTATCGACTTTTTTACATTCTTATTTGAAATTCTGTCATATAAGACTTGTTGTTATTTTTCTTTTTATGTCCGTAGACTTTATTTTCTTTTATAGTCATGTTGACTTTTCTTTGTATAAGGGCTGTGGAGGGAGTGGGAATCGAACCCATGACCATCTGATTCAGAGTCAGACGTGTAGACAACTACTCTACGGACCCCCCCCCTATATGAACATCAACGAAGAGCCACCAAAATATCAATCAAATAAATTGTGGTACTACGCCAGCAGTCAAATACATGTGCTCAACCATCACGGACTGGAGTTACAGTTTTCCAGCAGGCTTCCGTTTGCCTAGCAGCATGATAATCTCCACAATTCCCATGAGTATCCGAGTTATATTCTCGTCAGAATCCGAGAGGAATTCCCATCAGAATTCGAGAAGAATTCTCATGGGAATCTCTAAAGAATTCCTTTCAGAATCATCGAAGTTCGTATTCCAGCCGGTATCCTAAAGAATTCACACTAGATTCCTTTCAGTATCGTTGTGTATCGTACACTTCATAATCCATGGAAGATTTACTTCAGAATCTCTCATTTGCTTTGAAATTCTTCCGGACTCGAGCGAAGATTTTTGTTTTTCAGAACCGTTCGGAGATTTTCTTCAGAAACTTTGACGATTTGATTCAGAATACTTCGACAATTTGCTTCGGAATCTCTTGAAGATTAAATTTGGAGTCTCTCGACGTGTTGCTTCGGAATCATTCAACGCTTCGCTTCTAAATAGATCCACGGTTTGCTTTTATGATAGAATTTCAGATAAATTCCCGTCAGATTCTCTGGAATATTCCCGTCGAAATTCCTGAAACATTCCCTTTGGAATCCCTGGAGGTCGACATTCCGGGAGGTCTTGGAATCCCTGGGACATTCCCTTCGGACTATCTGGAACATTCCATTTGGAATCCCTAGTGTTTGCCTTCAGAATCCCTGGAGGTTCCCTTCGGTATGCTTGGAGGATTCCCGTCGAAATCTCTGGAGATTTCCATCCCTGGAACATTCCCGTCAGAAACACTAAGGGATTCTCATCGGAATCTTCGGATGATTCCCGTCGGAATCCCTGTAGGAATGTTGCATTATTATTTCAATTTTATTTTTTCTTTTGAGATATATAGAATATTTATGAAATATGCTAAAATATTTACTGCTTACCGATGGGAACCTGACGGTGATCCCTCACATATCGTCCTTTGAGTGTGCGGGACAAAGCCGAGTGCTACTACATTTAGACGCAATAGCCATATATGTACTATCAATTTGAGTCGTTGGAGCAATAATCGGTTGGTGAACAAATACACTTCGATACTGTGGGCTAGGACAAAAAGTACGTGCTTGAGAAAAGAGACTAGGGATCCACAATTCCCTTACGTGTTTGGACCGTATTTATCACATTACCACTAACATAACTTAATGAGGTGGTGAAACGTACGAGAATTTTCTAAAAGAAGCTCAAAATAGAGAAAATAGATGAAGGGGCTATAGCCCCCTTAGGCATCGGGGCTACGCCAATGCTTTAAGTTACTTTTTTCCTAAATTCAACTCATCGTTGTTTGACATGTCCCGTTTTGCAAGTACGTTTGTTTCGCTTTTATTTTGCTGCCGACCAGAATTTTCTAGTCGGCAGCAAAATAAAATTTTCATGAAGAATTAGAAATTTTACATAGAAAAATAGGAAACTACGAGAAAAATGAACAAAAACAAATTTTCCTCAAAATCTTTTTTTTTTTCATAAAAAATTGAAAATTTTCCATAAAAAAAACGAAAAAGCAATAAAACTGATGCAATTTTCCAGGAACTCATCCAGTCATCTAGGTCATCTATGGAAAATCTCTCAATTTTATTGCTTTTTTTATTTCTTTATGGAAATTTGCATATTTTTTATTGATCTTTATTGATTTTTCGTGAAAAGTTTTTATTTTTTTGTAAAAAAAAAATTGTGCTGAATTTTGTAATTGTTTATTACTAATATTGATTTATTTATGGTAGTTTTGTATTTTTTCCTTGGAACATTTTGATTTCTTTATAGAAAATTCTTTTTTTTATAATTGTAGCTTTGCTTTTTAAAAATGCTTATTTATTTATTTTTTTCGTGGAAAATTCTTAATAGTTTATAAAAATGTTGTATTATTTGTGGAAATTTTATATTTAATTATTGCTCATACCCTGATTTCTTTATTGTCAATTTGCTATTTTTTTATTTCATGACAATATTTATAACGCGCATGAACTTTCAGAATTTGAAACAAATATTGAAGCATTAGTTGAAGTTGAAGTATATTCTCCTTTGTTGTTTATAACCTTTATTTATATTTACTTTTTTCAATCTTCTTCGGGATTAATTATCATCTTATTTTATTCTAATAAATGCTTTCGTTCTACCAAGAAAAAAATGTATAATCAAATCGATCATTTACGAGATGCTAAACTCATTACAAGTTTGCGCAAGACAATATGTATGCTTTTGTAAGCAAATTGCTTGGGGAAATTCGCTTATAGTCGACTCTCAACTTAGTGTTCTATGGATGCACTCTCACAGGTATTAATTGAAGAGAGTGCTTTCGATGCATAAATTAGTATGTTTTGTGAGCACGCATAATAATACTCTATTTCCCAGAAAAAAAATATCCAAACCGAAACGATAATTGAACCCCCCACCACCCACTTAATACCATGCCTATATCGACTAGGCTGTCTAAGGTCACAAGTGTATTCACGCTGGACTGGGCGGTATATTTTACTCTTCTAAAAATATAAGTTTGTATTCCCAAGTTTTCTCCCATGAAATCAAAACTGAGGAAATCAATCCTCCTATCGAACTCAACAGGTACGTGTATTTGTTTAACATTGTAGTAAAGCTACTTACTACTAGCTAGTTGCGTTGAGAGAAAATGTACTAATTTGTGAGCGGTTCAGCTTTAATATAGACCTAAAAAACACAAAACCATTATATTCAGATTATGAGCATTTCTATGAAATGCTCTTTTTCCAGTGACTAAATTATGCTGAAATTAGTTTATTCATTTTTTATAATAACATGTTTACGAATGAACTTTTGAATAGAAATAATTACTCAATGCAAATCAAAACTATCAACAAAAGAGAGAACAATTAACTAAATGTTTCCCTGAAAACACACATTTGGAGCAACTGTGGACTAACAAAAGGGAGATAACGGAAAATAAAAACGCACATATTAGCAGGTAAACAATAAAGCACTTTATTTCATTACCAATAAACGAAAAACAATAACGTTCCGACTAAAAATTCATTCAGGAAAGATTTCAATCAATTTACCGATCACACAAACTGCCGCGTTCTGCACTAATTGGTCGCTTCCCCGGAACTGTCACTGCTTAGCGGCAGCGCTTGCGGAAACACGCTTCAATAACAGGGCCAATAATTTCTCAATTATATCAACGGGACCGCACTATTCCACTCGCAGCTGCACATAATGGAGATCCTCCAGCGAGCTGCACGAGCCGCACGCGCGAATGGGTTTTTATTGTTTAACTCGATGTGTCTCTCCCCTCCGCTATTGTTCACTTCACTCGATTGCACTTAATTAGCTCACCTCTAATGGAAAATCAGCGCCCACGCCTTCAGTTACGTCCCATTCAATCAACACCTACGAAATTAATAATGCGATTTCGGTTGTTTCAATGCGGAACGGATGGTCCAGGGCTTGGGCCGGATTGTTGATTATGGCATGGGCTAAGTTACTCGTCCTGAAGCCGGTGCGCCACAAAGTATGCACCGGAGCGTACCGTGTCGGGCCTGTAAAACCGATTATTATTCCAATTTGCCAACGTACCCTGGGCCGGCACGACGAGAGTGGCACTTGCAGCGACCTGGCCGAGAAAACCGCATCGATTTATTCACCGTTTTGTCGCCCTCCAGTGCAAGAACTAGAGCTTGCACCGTCCGGTACTCTTGGCAGAATGCGGTAACGTTGAACGTTGGCAAGTGGGTTTGAGGTTGACCGCACTCGTACGAAAAAATGTGTTGGTTTTCAACCACGTTCCCCCATGGTGGGACCAAGTTCACACAATGATGTGGCCCATCGAGGACGGAAAAACACGCACTGGCACGAGCCTTGACAATTTCACTCTAATCTGCTGTTCGTTTTTGTGCGGGTTCCTCTGTGGCGTGCACTTCTGTGAAGGATGCCTATTTTTGGGGGATCCAGAGTCCAAACCAGATGGCGGCAGAATTGTCGACCTCGGATCACACAGTTTTTTTCTCGAGTGTTTTACAACATCTCATGCAATATGTATCACTAACTGCGAAAGCGATATGATTCGTTTTATCCTGGCTGAAGCTAGTTCATATTCCCCTTCGAATTAAAAAAAAACGAGTCAGCATGGTGCGACTAGGAGAGCCTTACAGCGAACGTAACGGAATCCTCAGTAAGTCCCCATTCCACTTTTTTTTTCTTATGAATGAAAACTCCAGCACGGCACTTTGTTCGATCCAACTCAGCGTCCCACCGAACTGCTTATTCGGGCACTACTTGATTGATTGATGATCCACTGGTACGGCTTTCACCTGCTTCGAGCAGCAGTAGCAGAATCAAAAAATCTGATCCTGTTTTGTTAGTTTTTCCACTGAACTGAAAATCGTTGAGCCTGTTGGCAGCGAAAAAGTCCATTTGCTCCACACGCAATCCAATCAAACACCGCACACCGCGAGAGCACACGAAGAAATCGCGTCCTTTCTTTCCCGAAGCGACGATACTACTGACGAGTGTTCGTAGCCGTGCTCCACTTCGGGTCACTTTTCTCCCTTTGTTGTGCAACGACGCCACGATTGGCTTCGGATTCCAAACATAAAATCGCGTCCCACTTTGCAACATCTTTGAACATGTCGCATGTTGCTCAATTTCACACAAGTTGCTCAGTTTGTTCGTTTTGTTCACACGCTCGTACTCTTCTTGTGCTGGTGGATTTCTCTCCAGCTCTCTTGCTCTTGGCGATTGCTTCCACAACGGGAGTGTGTTTTGATTGCACTAGAGGAATGCGTGGGAGTCGGTACACGAAACACGATGTAATCCTGTTGTTTGTTTTGATCGTCTTCTTCGCTTTCACTGGTTCGATGTCGAGCGGCATTTCATCCACGCGTGTTTCACTGGAAGGAAATCCAAAATATATTTTAAGTTAAAAGATAAAAATTGGCGCTTCGGTTCCCTTTGTTCTGCTGTCCGAAACATATCGGGTATAGAAAAGTCAAATCGTATGGATTTTTATTCATCCCCCCTATGCCAGTCAGCAAAAGATGTTCCATACATACGACGGCAGCGAAAATCTTGATCTTGTTAACTGAAATAGAGAAACAAATTCAAAATATGTTTATTAAGGTGCCAATTAAAATTACATTTTCGAATTTCAAAAAACGACATTGTTCACAAGTTTCATTACCCTAAAATATGACCCTATGCAAAATTTGAGTTCAATCGGACATGATTTCTTTTTCTTCTTATTGGCATTACATCCCCACACCGGGACAGAGCCGACTCGCATTTTAGTATTCATTAAGCACTTCCACAGTTATTAACTAAGAGGTTTCTAAGCCAGGTTACCATTTTTGCATTCGTATATCAAAATTGCCCAGACCGGCACCGGGAATCGAAATCAGCCACCCTCAGCATGGTCTTGCTTTGTAGCCGCGCGTCTTACCGTACGGCCAAGAAGGGCCCTAACATGAATTAGGAGTGTCTAAAACTCATCAAAGTTTTGAAATTTTTACCCATGGGACCAAAGGAAAAGTCAAGAATCGAATTTTTGTTTTTGATGCCAAATGACTTGAAAATGCTTGAAACGTCGAGATCTGATGTCATTAAAAATTTTTTTTTTTAAAAATCGATTGTTTCTCTTATAACATTTTTGGGACTTTTTTCAGATGGTGAAATGTTTCCATCGAATTTTACCACCGGACGATGCACAAACGTTTTCGTAGCTAAAAATATCCCCCTATGCAAAATTTGAGCTAAATCGGACATGACATGTTGCTCAAAATTAATCAAAACTTTATTTTTTCTCACAAAGGGGAAATATTTTTTTTGTTTTTTGATGCCAAAGGACCCAAAATGCATGAAACTTGAAGAATTAATTTTTTGAAAAAAAAAATCGACTGTTTTGGGAATTTGAAAAATAAATTTATGACGAAAACAATTTTTCATCGAATTTTAAAACCGGACGTTACGCAAAAACATTCCCTTAGCCTTAAAATAAGCCCCTATGCTAAATTTAAGCTCCATCGGACATGATTTAGGGGTGCTCAAAACCTTGCTTTCAAAATTTTGAATTTTTTGTAACTTTGAAAACTTTTGAGGCTTCCAGGCCTCTTGAAAGGAGGCTTAAAGGCCTCTTGAAAGGAGGCTTCCAGGCCTCTTGAAAGGAGGCTTCCAGGCCTCTTGAAAGGAGGCTTCCAGGCCTCTTGAAAGGAGGCTTCCAGGCCTCTTGAAGGGAGGCTTCCAGGCCTCTTGAAAGGAGGCTTCCAGGCCTCTTGAAAGGAGGCTTCCGGGCCTCTTGAAAGGAGGCTTCCAGGCCTCTTGAAAGGAGGCTTCCGGGCCTCTTGAAAGGAGGCTTCCGGGCCTCTTGAAAGGAGGCTTCCGGGCCTCTTGAAAGGAGGCTTCCGGGCCTCTTGAAAGAAGGCTTTCGGGCCTCTTGAAAGGAGGCTTCCGGGCCTCTTGAAAGGAGGCTTCCGGGCCTCTTGAAAGGAGGCTTTCAGGCCTCTTGAAAGGAGGCTTCCAGGCCTCTTGAAAGGAGGCTTCCAGGCCTCTTGAAAGGAGGCTTCCAGGCCTCTTGAAAGGAGGCTTCCAGGCCTCTTGAAAGGAGGCTTTCGGGCCTCTTGAAAGGAGGCTTCCGGGCCTCTTGAAAGGAGGCTTCCGGGCCTCTTGAAAGGAGGCTTCCGGGCCTCTTGAAAGGAGGCTTCCAGGCCTCTTGAAAGGAGGCTTCCAGACCTCTTGAAAGGAGGCTTCCAGGCCTCTTGAAAGGAGGCTTCCAGGCCTCTTGAAAGGAGGCTTTCAGGCCTCTTGAAAAGAGGCTTCCATGTCTCTGGAAAGGAGGCTTCCAGGCCTGTTGAAAGGAGGCTTCCAGGCCTCTTGAAAGGAGGCTTTCAGGCCTCTTGAAAGGAGGCTTCCAGGCCTCTTGAAAGGAGGCTTCCAGGCCTCTTGAAAGGAGGCTTCCAGGCCTCTTGAAAGGAGGCTTCCAGGCCTCTGGAAAGGAGGCTTCCGGGCCTCTGGAAAGGAGGCTTCCAGGCCTCTGGAAAGGAGGCTTCCAGGCCTCTTGAAAGGAGGCTTCCAGGCCTCTTGAAAGGAGGCTTCCAGGCCTCTTGAAAGGAGGCTTCCAGGCATCTTGAAAGGAGGCTTCCAGGCCTCTTGAAAATGGGCTTCCAGGCCTTTTGGAAGGAGGCTTCCAGGCCTTTTGGAAGGAGGCTTCCAGGCCTCTTGAAAGGAGGCTTCCAGGCCTCTGGAAAGGAGGCTTCCAGGCCTCTTGGAAGGAGGCTTCCAGGCCTCTTGGAAGGAGGCTTCCAGGCCTCTTGGAAGGAGGCTTCCAGGCCTCTTGGAAGGAGGCTTCCAGGCCTCTTGGAAGGAGGCTTCCAGGCCTCTTGGAAGGAGGCTTCCAGGCCTCTTGGAAGGAGGCTTCCAGGCCTCTTGGAAGGAGGCTTCCAGGCCTCTTGGAAGGAGGCTTCCAGGCCTCTTGGAAGGAGGCTTCCAGGCCTCTTGGAAGGAGGCTTCCAGGCCTCTTGGAAGGAGGCTTCCAGGCCTCTTGGAAGGAGGCTTCCAGGCCTTTTGGAAGGAGGCTTCCAGGCCTCTTGGAAGGAGGCTTCCAGGCCTCTTGGAAGGAGGCTTCCAGGCCTCTTGGAAGGAGGCTTCCAGGCCTCTTGGAAGGAGGCTTCCAGGCCTCTTGGAAGGAGGCTTCCAGGCCTCTTGGAAGGAGGCTTCCAGGCCTCTTGGAAGGAGGCTTCCAGGCCTCTTGGAAGGAGGCTTCCAGGCCTCTTGGAAGGAGGCTTCCAGGCCTCTTGGAAGGAGGCTTCCAGGCCTCTTGGAAGGAGGCTTCCAGGCCTCTTGGAAGGAGGCTTCCAGGCCTCTTGGAAGGAGGCTTCCAGGCCTCTTGGAAGGAGGCTTCCAGGCCTCTTGGAAGGAGGCTTCCAGGCCTCTTGGAAGGAGGCTTCCAGGCCTCTTGGAAGGAGGCTTCCAGGCCTCTTGGAAGGAGGCTTCCAGGCCTCTTGGAAGGAGGCTTCAGGCCTCTTGGAAGGAGGCTTCCAGGCCTCTTGGAAGGAGGCTTCCAGGCCTCTTGGAAGGAGGCTTCCAGGCCTCTTGAAAGGAGGCTTACAGGCCTCTTGAAAGGAGGCTTACAGGCCTCTTGAAAGGAGGCTTCCAGGCCTCTTGAAAGGCGGCTTCCAGGCCTCTTGAAAGGAGGCTTCCGAGCCTCTTGAAAGGAGGCTTCCGAGCCTCTTGAAAGGAGGCTTCCGAGCCTCTTGAAAGGAGGCTTCCGAGCCTCTTGAAGGAGTTTCCAGGCCTATTGAAAAGAGATTTCCAGGCCTATTGAAAAGAGACTTCCAGGCTTCTTGAAAGGAGGCTTCCAGGCCTCTTGAAAGGAGACTTCCAGGCCTCTTGAAAGGAGGCTTCCGAGCCTCTTGAAAGGAGGCTTCCGAGCCTCTTGAAAGGAGGCTTCCGAGCCTCTTGAAAGGAGGCTTCCGAGCCTCTTGAAGGAGGTTCCAGGCCTATTGAAAGGAGGCTTCCAGGCCTCTTGGAAGGAGGCTTCCAGGCCTCTTGGAAGGAGGCTTCCAGGCCTCTTGGAAGGAGGCTTCCAGGCCTCTTGGAAGGAGGCTTCCAAGCCTCTTGGAAGGAGGCTTCCAGGCCTCTTGGAAGGAGGCTTCCAGACCTCTTGAAAGGAGGCTTCCAGGCCTCTTGGAAGGAGGCTTCCAGGCCTCTTGGAAGGAGGCTTCCAGGCCTCTTGGAAGGAGGCTTCCAGGCCTCTTGGAAGGAGGCTTCCAGGCCTCTTGGAAGGAGGCTTCCAGGCCTCTTGGAAGGAGGCTTCCAGGCCTCTTGAAAGGAGGCTTACAGGCCTCTTGAAAGGAGGCTTACAGGCCTCTTGAAAGGAGGCTTACAGGCCTCTTGAAAGGAGGCTTCCAGGCCTCTTGAAAGGAGGCTTCCAGGCCTCTTGAAAGGAGGCTTCCAGGCCTCTTGAAAGGAGGCTTCCAGGCCTCTTGAAAGGAGGCTTCCAGGCCTCTTGAAAGGAGGCTTCCAGGCCTCTTGAAAGGAGGCTTCCAGGCCTCTTGAAAGGAGGCTTCCAGGCCTCTTGAAAGGAGGCTTCCAGGCCTCTTGAAAGGAGGCTTCCAGGCCTCTTGAAAGGAGGCTTCCAGGCCTCTTGAAAGGAGGCTTCCAGGCCTCTTGAAAGGAGGCTTCCAGGCCTCTTGAAAGGAGGCTTCCAGGCCTCTTGAAAGGAGGCTTCCAGGCCTCTTGAAAGGAGGCTTCCAGGCCTCTTGAAAGGAGGCTTCCAGGCCTCTTGAAAGGAGGCTTCCAGGCCTCTTGAAAGGAGGCTTCCAGGCCTCTTGAAAGGAGGCTTCCAGGCCTCTTGAAAGGAGGCTTCCAGGCCTCTTGAAAGGAGGCTTCCAGGCCTCTTGAAAGGAGGCTTCCAGGCCTCTTGAAAGGAGGCTTCCAGGCCTCTTGAAAGGAGGCTTCCAGGCCTCTTGAAAGGAGGCTTCCAGGCCTCTTGAAAGGAGGCTTCCAGGCCTCTTGAAAGGAGGCTTCCAGGCCTCTTGAAAGGAGGCTTCCAGGCCTCTTGAAAGGAGGCTTCCAGGCCTCTTGAAAGGAGGCTTCCAGGCCTCTTGAAAGGAGGCTTCCAGGCCTCTTGAAAGGAGGCTTCCAGGCCTCTTGGAAGGAGGCTTCCAAGCCTCTTGGAAGGAGGCTTCCAGGCCTCTTGGTAGGAGGCTTCCAGGCCTCTTGGTAGGAGGCTTCCAGGCCTCTTGGAAGGAGGCTTCCAGGCCTCTTGGAAGGAGGCTTCCAGGCCTCTTGGAAGGAGGCTTCCAGGCCTCTTGGAAGGAGGCTTCCAGGCCTCTTGGAAGGAGGCTTCCAGGCCTCTTGGAAGGAGGCTTCCAGGCCTCTTGAAAGGAGGCTTACAGGCCTCTTGAAAGGAGGCTTACAGGCCTCTTGAAAGGAGGCTTACAGGCCTCTTGAAAGGAGGCTTACAGGCCTCTTGAAAGGAGGCTTACAGGCCTCTTGAAAGGAGGCTTACAGGCCTCTTGAAAGGAGGCTTACAGGCCTCTTGAAAGGAGGCTTCCAGGCCTCTTGAAAGGAGGCTTCCAGGCCTCTTGAAAGGAGGCTTCCAGGCCTCTTGAAAGGAGGCTTCCAGGCCTCTTGAAAGGAGGCTTCCAGGCCTCTTGAAAGGAGGCTTCCAGGCCTCTTGAAAGGAGGCTTCCAGGCCTCTTGAAAGGAGGCTTCCAGGCCTCTTGAAAGGAGGCTTCCTGGCCTCTTGAAAGGAGGCTTCCAGGCCTCTTGAAAGGAGGCTTCCAGGCCTCTTGAAAGGAGGCTTCCAAGCCTCTTGAAAGGAGGCTTCCAGGCCTCTTGAAAGGAGGCTTCCAGGCCTCTTGAAAGGAGGCTTCCAGGCCTCTTGAAAGGAGGCTTCCAGGCCTCTTGAAAGGAGGCTTCCAGGCCTCTTGAAAGGAGGCTTCCAGGCCTCTTGAAAGGAGGCTTCCAGGCCTCTTGAAAGGAGGCTTCCAGGCCTCTTGAAAGGAGGCTTCCAGGCCTCTTGAAAGGAGGCTTCCAGGCCTCTTGAAAGGAGGCTTCCAGGCCTCTTGAAAGGAGGCTTCCAGGCCTCTTGAAAGGAGGCTTCCAGGCCTCTTGAAAGGAGGCTTCCAGGCCTCTTGAAAGGAGGCTTCCAGGCCTCTTGAAAGGAGGCTTCCAGGCCTCTTGGAAGGAGGCTTCCAGGCCTCTTGGAAGGAGGCTTCCAGGCCTCTTGGAAGGAGGCTTCCAGGCCTCTTGGAAGGAGGCTTCCAGGCCTCTTGGAAGGAGGCTTCCAGGCCTCTTGGAAGGAGGCTTCCAGGCCTCTTGGAAGGAGGCTTCCAGGCCTCTTGGAAGGAGGCTTCCAGGCCTCTTGGAAGGAGGCTTCCAGGCCTCTTGGAAGGAGGCTTCCAGGCCTCTTGGAAGGAGGCTTCCAGGCCTCTTGGAAGGAGGCTTCCAGGCCTCTTGGAAGGAGGCTTCCAGGCCTCTTGGAAGGAGGCTTCCAGGCCTCTTGGAAGGAGGCTTCCAGGCCTCTTGGAAGGAGGCTTCCAGGCCTCTTGGAAGGAGGCTTCCAGGCCTCTTGGAAGGAGGCTTCCAGGCCTCTTGGAAGGAGGCTTCCAGGCCTCTTGGAAGGAGGCTTCCAGGCCTCTTGGAAGGAGGCTTCCAGGCCTCTTGGAAGGAGGCTTCCAGGCCTCTTGGAAGGAGGCTTCCAGGCCTCTTGGAAGGAGGCTTCCAGGCCTCTTGGAAGGAGGCTTCCAGGCCTCTTGGAAGGAGGCTTCCAGGCCTCTTGGAAGGAGGCTTCCAGGCCTCTTGGAAGGAGGCTTCCAGGCCTCTTGGAAGGAGGCTTCCAGGCCTCTTGGAAGGAGGCTTCCAGGCCTCTTGGAAGGAGGCTTCCAGGCCTCTTGGAAGGAGGCTTCCAGGCCTCTTGGAAGGAGGCTTCCAGGCCTCTTGGAAGGAGGCTTCCAGGCCTCTTGGAAAGAGGCTTCCAGGCCTCTTGGAAGGAGGCTTACAGGCCTCTTGGAAGGAGGCTTCCAGGCCGCTTGAAAGGAGGCTTCCAGGCCTCTTGAAAAGAAGGATTCTGAACATCTCAAAAGAAATCCTCCGAAACTCTTGCAAGGAGGCCTTCGAGCTACTTGAAAAAGTCTTTGCTGGTTGTGGAGGGCAGGAGTCTTTTGGATTTACTAATCGTCATGCATATTGTGTACAGAAGAAAGATTTGAAATAAAAAAGTACCCAATTATCAAAACTTTATCTATAAATTTCGATTGTAATTGTAATTCGTCCGCCATTACTAATTTTTGTTCGAGGTACCCCCTAGGGTTAGTGAAGGTACACGTACCCTTGGTTGAGAACCGCTGAAATAGAGAGTAATTTCCGGAAAATTTATACAATTTCTGTTAAAATTTAGAAGATATTACCACTGATGATTTTTGGAACGGCGCACAGCCCTAGGGTAATCGTTAATGGAAACTTTCGCTCCGAAATGTGTCAATTAGTTCATTTGGCTGTTTTTTGCCATGTGTGCATTTTAGACCATTCTCCCCTATACCAAAAATATTCGCATTGGTAATGGCCTTAATGAACTTTAACAACCATAAAGTTTGATACCCATATTGACATACATGGAAAATGTTTAACAATGGCCACTTTCCTCAGAACCGGTTTCACGGATTTCACGGAAACGGCCATATCTCAGGTGTTCGTCGACCGATCTGTGACATCAATATCTCAATCAACTCAGGAAAAACTCTAGTTTCTGTAAAAAATATAAAAAGAGCCAATATTTTACTCATATGGCCGGGGCTTTGCCAAAATCACATCAAGTGCCAACAAATAAATACTCTTTTCTGTCCACGCTTTCGTTAAGCAGATTCAATTGATCACAAATTGTATCGCATGTCTGCCAAACGCTATAACTGAGGATATCCTACAACAAATTGACGTATGAATTGATATGAAATGTTTTCCGTTTTCCTTTTATGAACCAAATATCTCAAATCAGTCAAAAAGCTGCTTGGTGCGGTTTGGCGGATGAAAAATACATGCGATAAAAAAATTGCATTTTTGACATGCCCTCAAATTATTCGGAATATCTCCGGTATCTGTCGGTCTAAACAGAAATTTGACACATTCTTCTAAAACTAGATGAATTTCTCCGTCGAAACCTGGCAAAACCAAAGAAATCGGATGAAATTTAACAGAGTTATGGTCATTTGAATTTTGAGAAAATTTTGCATGTCCCGATAATTCTGTCCAACCCCTGTATCTTCATAAATGTCTCGGGAAAGAGAATTTGTGTTAGTGGGTAAGGTGTATAAAAGGGATCTCTATTCAACAATATAGAGCGTTTGTCAATAAAAGTATATGCTGAAAAATTATTAAAAAATTTAAAAGTGCAGCCCAACCGTGTTGTACGCAAAGGTGACGTTGAACTACGTAGCTGTATGTAATTTACAGGTTTTCGACTTTTCTGTTCGATGAGACCAAAGCAAGCGTTTTTCAAGCCCAAATCTGTTTTCGTTGTTTATCCTGTGCTCCTGAGATTGAGTGAGCGTTACGAACCCTGGTGGTGGATATTATTTTTAGACCAACATTTGAAAAGGATGATGAAAATAAAATTTTCATATAACCGAGGATGAACAGCACTCTCGAGCGATCACATATCCAAACTATCAATTGATAAAAATTCGCTAGGAAGTAAAAATCGTTCGATAATTGAATCACGATTCGAAGCATTGGAAAATGCTACTTTTTGAACTTATTTTCCTACATAACACCAAAACACAATGCCAAACATCGGATTGACCTTCATCGTTGACATTAAATTGATATAAGTTGGGTTTAAATTAAATGATAATCGATTCCAAAATTTGAAAAAGTTATCGACGATGACAACTCGCCTACTTTTCACACCTGAGAAGTTATCAAATGATAGGGTAAAAGTTCCGATAGTCGTGGGTGTTCCTATAGTTGCGGTAGTGCGGTTTGCAAGGAAACTACAAATTAAACGCAGTAACCCACATTACCAGTCAATAAGTTGACCTGTCATAACACGATAGAGACAAAAACAACATTGAAATCCCATTTAAACTGGTAAAGTATCTTTAAAATACTTTATTTTTTTCTCTCCCTTGCACCAATAGTTGCGGTAGTGTACCAATAGTTGCGAATCCCATATAAAACCTATGGGATTCGCAACTATAGGAACACGAATAAAAAAATACCGCAACTATTGGAACACTACACCAATAATTGGAGGATTGATTTCAGGTAACAAAAAGAGATTTTGATGGATTTATGGCCCGCTCTGGATAAAATTGAAGTAATGCGCTTTCGGATGCACTCTCAAGGTAAGGGAAATGAAATATAGATTAGAAGTAATCGAGAAATTAGTGTTGGAACGTGCTTAGTTCCTCCCAAGACCCAAGTCTTTTACCCTAATTCCAGTAATTATCGTATGATAATGATGCAGCACAACCCTGGCTGATAGTGTACCGCTGCAACCATCACCGCCGCACAGTGGCGAAGCCACGGGGGTGGTTCTGGACATAGCCCTCCCCCCCCAGAGACAAAATTCTTAGAAGACATTTTTTTTTTCGAAAAAAAAAATGTTCAGAAACCCCCCCCCCCCCGCCCCAAACAATTTTCTGGCTACGCCACTGCCGCCGCAAACTGGAACAGAGACTAAGTACCCGCCAGTCAGTCTAAGTCCCCGGTGGCTCAGAAAAGCCCATCGTTAAAGCTGGGCTGTCAACGGCGTTTGATGTTTGGTGGTCATCCTATAATGGAGGAAGTCAGAATAGACGCGACAAAGAAGTTTGACAGTTTATTGCTAATTTTAATTGTTATTAATTATAATTGTTATTACTTCACGTGAGCTGCGTCGGACTTTGCGTTTACTACGACAGACAACTAGGAAAGTTTCCCAGAACGCATCCACTGCATCAGCGAAGAAGATTACGAGCCCCTCTTCTGCCACCAATAGACGTAAGCGAGAGGCTTCCGTCATGCGCCCAAAAGCTTTCGACGCGCGTGTAAGTTAGCAGAAATGAACTGCACCAGCTAAAAACCCTGTAAGTTGCATTAATTTGACGTCTATGCTGGCTTAAAGTTTACATTTAGCCTTACGAACAAAGGCGCAGAATCCGGAGATGGCGAGATCGATTCTTGATCCGATCTAGGATGTTTTGTAAAGTGATCCATTGTAAAGTCACAAGATACATACTAACGCAAAGGCGGGCATAGAAAGCTTTCAAAATGCTAATAGATTACTAAGTTGAAAAGCAGACCAAGTTCCAGTTGGAATGTAGTGCTATGGAAGAAGAAGCTTGCGATGCACTTACGAGATTGACTGATTCACCAAAAACGATTGCTAAACTGTTAGCAAGTTTTCAAAAGTTACAATATTTATGTATGATTATTTATACATAAATATTGTAACACACGTGATTCGGTTTTCACGCGGAAAAAACCGCGTAAATCCCGACGTTTTTCGATTTTTTGCAATCGTGAAGTGTACTCCAATATAGAAAATATCATGTTGCAATGGTTAACAAATGACAATTGACGAATGACAGCATCTGCTTTCTGTGAAGAGATACGTGAGTGTGTCCATTACCGAACGGAGCCCACAACAAAATCACTTCCCCTAGTAGTAATGAAATACATATTCAGTTCATCTACAATAACGGTTCAAATGCACCATTTACTTCAATCCAAATTTAAGTACTGAACAAAGACTAGATCTTCAACGGTATTAGGAATGTTGAGTCGAAAGTCGCCTCACTTGAAGTCTCTATAAACTTCTATAGCACGGGTGATGAGTGATGAAGGAACGAACGACAATAAGCGAGAGGCATAATTTTGATTGACACGTGAATAATGAATGCTTTTGGTGTTTATGTTGTGCCATGTTTTTGTGCACGCAATCCCTCCCATGGGCTGAATGCTGTGCTATCGTAAGAAATAGACTAAACTACGGGAAGGGAGAAATTGGAAAGTGGCTTTTAATTAATTACCAATTCTTGAGTGTTGGAATGCCATTTTCTCTTTATAACAAAAGAGCTCCGATCAATGATGTAGTGGAATTGCATTCTCCTATGCTTGCTTCAGAAATGGCAAGTATGAAGGCAATTCCATGCTTGGGTGAAACATAATATCATGAATATTTAACCATTGTTTGACTTTAGTTGCGCAAGCCGGCAGTGTCCATTGTTAATTACCTGTCATGAATTTAATGAATTCCCGTTTGATAACATGCGACTATCATTTCAATTGGAAAAGTAAAAGTTGCTCTTGAAACTGTCATAAATATAAATCACCGAATGAGATTTCATTTACATCGTGCAATGTTTTACCATGCCGTCACAAACAACACTTGGAAAACGAAATCCGATAGAGTTTCGTTGTCGTGAAAGATCTATCTATTCTCCGTGGGTGGACTGGCGCTCGGTTGGGTGGTCTGATTCGATCTGGAACGAACGTGTACCAGCAGGCCTCAGATAGCACCTCTCCTTTCTTCGCCAGTCGTGCAAATGAAGCATTGCTGCAGTCAGTGTGACAATTGACGCCACACCGATGATGAAGATAACTTCCAAAGCGAAATGACTTCTCTTGCTTCTTCCACGGCACCGTGGTGTCTTTGCGTTCGCTGCTCGACTTGTGGGAGTTCCACTTTAAGGGCACTCGGCTTGATCTCGTGAAGCTGTTGGGGGTACTGCTGAAATCGATATTTTTTGTCTTTCTCAATATTATTCGAAGGGCTATATTTTCACGTCAACGATATGTGAATAATTTGTGATTAATGAATTTAAATTTGATTGTGAAAATGTAGAGTCTAAAGAGTCTTCGACAAGGGGGAGGGATTTTTCAACGCAAACTTCTAAAAAAAAATAATTCAAGACCTTTTGAACAAAATGTTCCGTTTCATCATCTCATAGTTCCCTTATTCCTACTAACAAAAACAGGAAATAACTTATTTCTTATTTTCTGTTCGAGAAAAGATCTATCGTCACCAGGTGGATTATTCTGGTTTTGAACAGCTTTCCCAATTCCAAATGACAAACCACGTGAAGATGCTCGTCTAGTTCGCACCCTGCTGCTGAAATGTTGGATCCGGAGAAATTGAAAATAAATTTTAATCCTCCAAAACTTACGAGATGTGAATTTCAGACACGTTATTAGGTTTCATAGTTTGCTATTTTTTCTCGCTCCCACCCGTCTCGAGACGGTACGGTTTGCTCTTCCACGCCCAACACCGCCGTGGTGCAGCGAGGCGCGAATGCGAGTTTCACGGCGTAGTGATTGCTGGCTGGTGGCTCGTCGGTTGCCCTGCGTGCGATGTGAGGATCGGAAGGTGTATGGAGGCCAGCGATTGCGGCGTGTAAAACAGCTTGTTGGTAATTTAATGGGGTTTCAAATGGGGACTTAAGTGATTTATGGCTGATTGAAAGACAATACTGCTGTGACAGCTTGGGTGGCGGCTTTCGAAAGGTTCCCACGACTGGATTTGGTAAATTAAATTATTTGTTGGATTTGAGGTCTAGACACAGGTCTTTTGATGAGGTTTAATTTTTTGTTAGCAACGACCTTCAGCCTCACTTAAACAATAAGTGAATCGAAATGGTATTTAAACAAATTTGTCAGTTTAGATAGACTGGGTAGCTCACAGAAGTCAACCGCATACAGAGTGCGGACAAGGTGTGGCATTGCCGACTGTTGCGTAGAACAGTCATACTCATCACATGCTCTAGCCAAGCAAGTCGTTTGCATAGCAGAGTGTGATTGATTCACACTCTATACAAATCTGCCCTCCAGGGGGTTCTCCAGTTAGCCTTGCGAGCAAAGGCGAAGGATTGCCAATCCGGAGATAGCGAGCTCGATTCTCGATCCAGTCTATGATGTTTTTTGGGTGGGAAACATTGGGCAAATCAAGCATCCGAAAGATATTCAATTTGCAAAAAAAGAGCTAACCACGGTGGAAGTTGGTACTCGGATTTTGATAGCTTTTCCACAATTGTGACCTTTAAGTGGTCTTATTGTGTAGGGGTCATCTTCTTCTTCTTCTTATTGGCATTACATCCCCACACTGGGACAGAGCCGCCTCGCAGCTTAGTGTTCATTAAGCACTTCCACAGTTATTAACTGCGAGGTTTCTAAGCCAGGTTACCATTTTTGCATTTGTATATCATGAGGCTAGCACGATGATACTTTCATGCCCAGGGAAGTCGAGACAATTTCCAATCCGAAAATTGTCTAGACCGGCACTGGGAATCGAACCCAGCCACCCTCAGCATGGTCTTGCTTTGTAGCCGCGCGTCTTACCGCACTAAGGAGGGTCATCATGCCTATCTAAAGAATAGGACGTTGAAGGTTCGAGTCCCTCCAAGACACGTGGATTCCTTTTTGCAAGTTTCATATCAATTTGTCCGTTTCGAAACATGTGCTATGCATATGCAAACAAAACAAAAAATACTTTTCGTACGGACGACAGTTGACGAATAATATGCAATTAATTGTAAAAAAAGCTCAGTTTACGTCAGATGGAACTGCATCATAATATTTAAATCGAAAAAAAAAATGCGTAGACAAGTCCTCGGATTGACGGGGCTCTCGTATACAAAGTTAAACAACACAGAGGCTTTTCAGCTCCAAAAATTGCAAAGCAAATCGAAAATGAGTTTTTAATTTATGTGAAACAGTGAAGCAGTGCAAAGTCAGCTTCATGGTCTTAAGGGCAAATTGGTTCTTAAGAAGTCATTGCCTTAAAAAAAATACTTCCTATCAAACCACAGCTGAAAACAGACGTGTTTTCATTATACCGGTGCTATAAACTTCTCTAGGGGTGCCAATAGGTTTTGGGCCCAGCATTCGAATCAAAACCGGTGTTGAAGATATTTTTTGACGTAAACTACGTCTAAGGGGAAGACTCAGATACAGGGTGTAAAACCGAAATTTCCAAATTCGAGACCGTCACGAAATTAGGATAGATTCCAAACGCTAATAGCGTCTTTATCTTTCGATGGATTTTCGACATTTGCTTATCAATCGATTCAGAAACTCTCCAGCAATTTGCCAATTCTATTGATACTATTGATTATCAACGTTAAACTATTGAAAATGTTGTTTCTTTCCAAACCGGGTGAAAAATTCAATTCCGTTCATAAATCCCCAACACGGACATCAGATTGCACTAAGGTACGGGCCTTTTGATCCACTGCTTCGTTTTCCCTGTGCATAAAAAGCCCCGTGTTTCGCGTGCGCGCGTCATTTTCATTCTGGATGTCACGGCGAGCGGACCAGGGCGTCCAGAAGCGGTCCCAGTGACAACGGCTGTCTCAGCGGATGAATTTTTTTCGGTCGGTGGTGGCGGCGGTCGTGGAAGCAGCAGCACATCATTTTCATCCGTGCCCCATCTCCGGCGGATCTGGCAATCGACGGCGTTCGTTGAGCCGAATCATCGGATGGCGGTCGCGCAGCCCAGTGGCTGCTGTTAATAAGGCACATAAGTGGCAATTAATCGGTTCTTTTCAGGACCATCATTATATTTGGGAGGAAGTTTAATTTGAAATAATTTTCCTAAAGTGCAACCGTTAGGGTCTGGAAAATTCTTCGGTGAAATTTTCTAGCGTAATTCGGAGTTATATGATTTTAGTGATAGAGAATGTTGATATTAAACGAACTTTCTTCATAGAACAAAGCCTAATTGTTTGGCATCGGTAGCGGAATCATAGCATTAGTGCCGGTCCGAGCATAGGCTGTCATCGGAAGATTGCTACAGCAATTTATTCACTAATGTGGCGTTTGCAACGATTTGGATGTTGTCGGCACAACATGAAATTTTCCCGCGAGACTCTGATTTTGTATTTTTCCTGTTGATGATTGAAAAAGAAATCGGTTCCGAGATGAACTTCATTCAAAGCGCAACGCTAACATCGGTAGTTGAATCCCAAGCAAGTATCGGAAGGAGATCATGCAAACAATTGATTCGCATTTTGACTGAAGAAAATTGTATGGCGTCAGTATTGATGTTTGCTACAGATTTTTTGACGTAAACTACGTCTAAGGGGAAGACTCAGATACAGGGTTTAAAACGGAAATTTCCAAATTCGAGACTGTCACAAAAATTAGGATAGATTTCAAACGCTAATAGCGTCTTTATCTTCGATGGATTTTCGACATTTGCTTATCAATCGATTCGGAAACCCTTCAGCAATTTGCCAATTCTATTGATACTATTGATTATCATTAATGCTTAATTTTTTTCTACAACAAATATGATTTTGAAAAAGTATCGCCGGCGCGTGCTTCCTCGCAATATACATGCTGATACATTTACAGTTACATCAAACAATTGAAAACCGAAATACGCCACTTCAAAATTACGTGGTGACAATGTTAGAAAGCGACAAAAGATAGGAAAAATAACACGGTGTGTTGTGCCTCCCCGAGTTACCTTAACCGATTCAATCCGGATGGGTCATATATGACCCAAGACGAAAATCAGTTGTCAAAAATCAGTTTTAAGAGATAGAGCCTTGCTTTCTTCAGCAAAAATGTTCAAAATTAACTGTTCCATCCAGGAAAAATATTACCCAGGTCAGGTTATGGTCACTAGGATGATCTAGAGCATCCAAACTATCCTTGAGTTCTAATTTTGATGTTCTAAGGAATCAACACCATTTTTTACCACATACTGATTAAATAATTGAAATTGAAATGCTCCAGGATACCTCGTAACACCATAACAAACACTCCACAGAATTCGTTCGACACCTACGACACTCCAAACTATCCTTGAGTACAGATCCTAATATTCAAATCGATCAACATGCAGATGTGAGTTGGAATAGCTCCAGGATGTCGATGTCCCCACTAGTTTTGTGAGTTGGAATAGCTCCAGGATACCTCGTCACATCATTACAGACACACCACAGAATTCGTTCGACATCTACGACACTCCAAACTTTCCTTGAGTACAGGTCTTAATATTCAAATCGATCAACATGAAAATCTTCGATGTCCCCACTAGTTTTATGAGTTGGAATAGCTCCAGGATACCTCGTAACACCATAACAAACACTCCACTGAATTCGTTCGACACTTACGACACTCCAAACTATCCTTGAGTACAGATCCTAATGTTCAAATCGATCAACATGCAGGTCTTCGATGTCCCCACTAGTTTTGTGAGTTGGAATAACTCCAGGATACCTCGTAACATCATTACAGACACACCACAGAATTCTTTCGATATCTACGACACTCCAAACTCTCCTTGGGATCAGATCCTAATATTCAAATCGATCAACATAGAGATCCTCGATGTCCCCACTAGTTTTATGAGGTGGAATAGCTCCGCGATACCTCGTAACACCATTACAGGCACACCAGAGTTCGTTTGACATCTATGGCACTCCAAACTATCCTTGAGTACAGGTCTTAATATTCAAATCGATCAACATGAAGATCTTCGATGTCCCCACTAGTTTTATGAGTTGGAATAGCTCCACGGGATTTCGTGACACCATTATAGACACATCACAGAATTCGTTTGACATCTACGACACTCCAAACTGTCTTTGAGCGCAGATCCTAATATTCAAAACGATCAACATGAAGATCTCCGATGTCTAAACTATTTTTACGAGATGGAATAGCTTCACGGAACTTCGGTACACAGTAAGGTATACACCACAGAATTCGTTGAACATGTACGACACTCCAAACTCCAAACAAGCTCCCTATTTACAAATCGATCAACTAGAAGATCTTTGATGTCCCCACTATTTTTATGAGTTGGAATAGCTCCATGAGACTTCATTGAACCATTATAAATACATAACAGAATTCGTTGAACATCTATTATACTCCAAGCTATCCATGAGTACAGATCAGAATATTCAAAACGACCCACATAGAGATCTTCGATTTCTCAACTATTTTTATGAGTTGTAATAGCTCCACGGGATTTGGTTACACTATTAGAGACACGCCACAGAATTCGCTCGACATCTACGACACTCCAAACTGTCTTTGAGCTCAGATCCCAATATTCAAATCGATCAAAACGAAGATCTTTGAGGTCTCCACTATTTCTATGAGTGGAAATAGCTCCACGGGACTTCGATACACCATTATAGATACATTACAGAACTCGTTGAACATCGACGACACTCCAAACTGTCCATGAGTACAGATCTCAATACTCAAATCGATCAACATGAAGATCTACGTCATCCCATCTATTTTTATAAGTTGGAATAACTCTACTGGACTTCGTTACACCATTATAGACACATTGTAGAATTCGTTGAACATGTACGACAATACAAATTGTCCATGAGTTCAATTCTTTATATTCAAATCGATCAACAAGAAGATGTACGATGGTCTAGCATGAATTTACCATTTTTTTGTTAAATATCTTGGCTGTGCATATGCACAGCATATGTTTCGAAATGGACAAATTGATATGAAATTTGCGAAAAAGAATCCACGTGTCTTGGAGGGACTCGAACCCTCAACCTCCTACTCTCTAGATAGGCGTGATAACCCCTACACAACAAGACGGTCACGTTTGCGGAAAAGCCATCAGAATCCAGTACCAACCTCCACCGCGGTTAGCTCTCTTTTGCAAATTGAATATCTTTCGGATGCTTGATTTGCCCAATCTCCACATTTGCTTTACTGTTGTATATCCACAGCCAAGCGAGTGCACATTGTTTATTAAACGAGAGGATCGCACTCCATGCCCCCAGCAACGGACTGGGCAGGACGGTATAGAATGCGAATTCAATCGCACTCTGCTGTGCCAAAGGCTTGCTTGGCTAAAGCATTTGATGAGTTTGATTGCCTTTACGTAAACGGTCGCGTGTACTCAGACGACTAATGACTCCTCTCGTTTAATAAACAATGTGCACTCGCTTGGCTGTGGATATACAACAGTAAAGCAAATGTGGAGATTGGGCAAATCAAGCATCCGAAAGATATTCAATTTGCAAAAAAGAGAGCTAACCGCGGTGGAGGTTGGTACTCGGATTCTGATGGCTTTTCCGCAAACGTGACCTTTAAGTGGTCTTGTTGTGTAGGGGTTATCACGCCTATCTAGAGAGTAGGAGGTTGAGGGTTCGAGTCCCTCCAAGACACGTGGATTCTTTTTCGCAAATTTCATATCAATTTGTCCATTTCGAAACATATGCTGTGCATATGCACAGCCAAGATATTTAACAAAAAAATGGTTTTCGTACGGCCGAGTTGCCGAATAATATGCAATTAATTAAATGAATTTACCGCCAAAAAATTGTATGGTGAAGGACATCTAGGGAAGATCGATATAGTACGTACAATTACTATTTTCAACACCCCTCTCCCCTTCGCCACTTCTTGTAATGAACCTCTAGTTTTTATTATTCGTCACGCACTTTGTGAATAACCACCTTACACAAATTTCATCAATAATGAGAGCATTTCTCGAAAAAAAAACACAATGACCTGTTACCTGTTAGTTTACTAAATATTTTTTCGATGAAGAAGATTATTATTGAGAAACTTAACTATTGCTAACTTTTGGTACACTGCTTTTAAAAAGTTTACTCCTAGTGTGCTGCATGTTTGCAGCAGTGCACCAGTGCTTAACATGTCGATTCGAAAGTTTTACTGAAACGCCTTCTGTTGACGATCTCGCAGAATCACATAAAATGGTTGCAGAGGAACTGAGAGAGAGATTTTTTTAGCAACATGATTTAGCTATTACATTTAATTCATTTTGGGATAAGTATGGAGAAAAGCATTTGAAATGAAATTTTGTAATATTATTCATAAGTAAATTACTTTTTTATTATATATTGTATTGTTGATTGTCGATTGAATGTATTGCGAGCTTTATTCAGTTCTTGGTACGCAATCCCCATTTATTGGTTAGACTGTCATCTCATGATACCCTTTGGTGGTTTCAATACGTATAGAAATGGTAAACACTAGGGTAAACATATCGTATAAAATATATAATATGTATAATAAGTATGAAACAAGTAAGTATGAGAGTACCAACGCCTTCAGGGTGCAACTTACTCTAATTCTGATCGATTATGGAGTAGCAATAATTCACATGTATAGCCCAGCCGGTCATCAAGAGACACCGTGGTACCAAGCTTTATTCTATAACACTTCTTCTTCTTCTTCTTCTTCTTATTCTTCTTCTTATTGGCATAACATCCCCACACTGGGACAGAGCCGCCTCGCAGCTTAGTGTTCATTAAGCACTTCCACAGTTATTAACTGCGAGGTTTCTAAGCCAGGTTACCATTTTTGCATTTGTATATCATGAGGCTAGCACGATGATACTTTTATGCCCAGGGAAGTCGAGACAATTTCCAATCCGAAAATTGTCTAGATCGGCACCGGGAATCGAACCCAGCCACCCTCAGCATGGTCATGCTTTGTAGCCGCGCGTCTTACCGCACGGCTAAGGAGGGCCCCTCTATAACACTATAGATGATAAAAGGAACGAAAAAATTGTGGATGCGATGTTTGTGATCACAATAACACGTTTTTTTTTCGTACTTACGTATTGTGTACGTAATGATGTCCATTTGAGCAATTCCAACTAACAAGATTTTTATATAATGGTGTAATGATGTTCCATGGGCCCTCCTTAGCCGTGCGGTAAGATGCGCGGCTACAAAGCAAGACCATGCTGAGGGTGGCTGGGTTCGATTCCCGGTGCCGGTCAAGGCAATTTTCGGATTGGAAATTCTCTCGACCTCCCCTAGGCATAAAAGTATCATCGTGTTAGCCTCATGATATAAGAATGCAAAATGGTATATTGGTTTAGAAATCTCGTAGTTAATAACTGTGGAAGTGCTTAATGAACACTAAGCTGCGAGGCGGCAATGTCCCAGTGTGGGGATGTAATGCCAATGAAGAAGAATGATGTTCCATGACGGTTCTCCAACTAACAAACAAGCTTCAGAATCCATGAATCACTATGTTGGTCTTTTAGACCTCCAATATCTGAACTCATGTATGGCGCCGTAAATATTCCGGGAATGTTATGATTTGTATATACTGATATATTGATGTCCCATGGGGTTTCTACAACTGACACATACGCTCAGGATCCTATGATTCACTCTGTTGGCCTCGTAGACCTCCAATATCTGAACTCAAAAATCGTTTGGAGTACCGTAGATATTCTTGGAATGTTTCAATTTTCATATACTGGTGTAATGATGTCTCATGGGCTTTTTACAACTAACACATAAGCTGAGTTGCCTTTGAATCACTCTGTTGGTCTTGTAGACCCCCAAAATCTGAATTCAAGAATGATTTGGAGTACCGTAGATACTCTGGGAGTATTGTATTTTGTATATACTGGTGTGATGATGGTCCATGAGGCTTCTCCAGCTAACACACAAGCTCGGAAATCAATGAATCACTCTGTTGGTCTTGAAGACCTCCAGTATCTGAACTCAAGAATGACTTGGATTACCCCAGGAACTCTGGGAATGCTGTGATTTGCATATTCTGGTGTAATGATTTCCCAAGGGGTTGCTCCAACTAACGTACAAGCTCAGGACCCTATGAATCACTCTGTTGGTGTTGTAGAACTTCAAGATCTGAACTCAAGAAAGGTTTGGAATTCCCACAGATATTCTGGGAATGTGGATGTATTTATATATTGACATAATCACGTCCCATGGGGTTTTTACAACTACACACAAGCTCAGGAACCTATCAATCTTTCTGTTGGTCTTGTAGGCCTCCAAGATCTGAACTCAAGAATTGTTTGGAGTACCGTAGATATTCTGGGAGTCTTGTATTTTGTATATACTACTGTAATAATGTTCCATGGGGCTCCTCCAACTATTACACAAGCTCGGGAACCTATGAACTGCTCTGTTGATCTTGTAGACCTCCAAGATCTGAACTCAAGAATAGTTTGGAGTACCGTTTATTTTTTGGTAACACTGCGATTTGATAAAAAATAATTTAATTATGTCTCAAGTAGCAATGCCAACTTCAAATAAGGATTGAGGCCCCGTAAAACGCTTTGTTGTTTATGTAGATCATCAAGATCTGAACTCAAGGAAGGTGCGGAAGCACTAGAAGATCTCAAAAAAAATATTTTACCCCATATTTCTACTTTTTCATGGTTTGCATACGTTTTTGAAGCAGAATATCCAAAATTTATGTTGAAATACGACGAAAAAAAAATCCGGATTGAATCGGTTAAGGGAAGATCTTTAATTACGCAACGCAAAAATTTCACTTCACACTTTGCCCAACCCCCCTCCCCCCTCTAAGCGTTACGTAATTTGTGGACGCTACCAAGAGCCACTTTCATTGATGGTAGCCGATCGTTAGTACTTCAAATCAAATATCATATCATAGCATATCAAAGAATATTGTGGCCAAATTTCATAAAATTTGGTCAACAAAAACCTCCCTGACAATAATAGAACAAAACCTGCCAAAGCCGTCATTCCCCCTATTTCAGACAAGAAAATTTAATCTGAGCGCTGCTAATGTTGATGACTACGACCGCGCGACCCACGCCATCGACGGGAATAAAATTTCCGGTAGGAGCTCCGCCGATGCCGAAGGTGGTACCACGGTCTACTCTCCGCGACATTTCGAACGAAATGGCTTGCGCGCGCGGAAGAGCTGCTTTCTTGTAATCAATAAAGTTGAACCTGTAGCCACGCCCCTTTGGGGGGTGTGTGACGGTTACACAATATTTGCAGTCATACCGGAGAACAAAGAGGCGGGACTAATGAGCCATCTTTATTGATTATAAGAAAACTGCTCTCCCGCGCGCGCGTGGCATTTCAGCACCTAAAACTCATGGATGAGTTGAATCATCGTATGTTTTCTGTATGTATGTAGAATCACGAGCGCGCGTCAAACAGAGAAGCTGCAAAAATGTTTTCGCATGGATGACTATCTACCAAAATTATAAGTCTTTCTCTAAATCGTGCTCTCGTGATTCTACTACCGACGGAAAACAATCTGCCATCACCAAGCAATTAAGTTTTACTTTGATCAAAATTCATCTCGCCTCAAGTTGTGACATGAGAGCTACTTTCATTGATGGTAGCCAATCGTTAGTAGGGGAAATTACGGCTTTGGCAGGTTTTGTTCTATTATTGTCAGGGGGTTTTCTGTAACTAATTATGCTCAAATTTGGCCAAAACATTCTTTGCATATCATAAAATATTGTGGCCAAATTTCATAAAATTTGGCCAACAAAAACCCCCTGACAATAGAACAAAACCTGCCGAAGCCGTCATTCCCCCTACTTCATACAAGAAAATTTAAACTGAGCGCTGCCAATGTTAATGACGATGACCGCGCGACCCACACCATCGCCGGGAATAAAATTTCCGGTAGGTGCTCCGCCGATGCCAAAGGTGGTACCAAGGGCTGCTCTTCGCGACATCTCAAACGAAATGGCTCGCGCGCGCGAAATAGCTGCTTTCATGTAATCAATAAAGTTGAACCTGTAGCCACGCCTTTTTGATGAGTGTGTGACGGTTACACAATATTTGCATTCATACCGGAGAACAAAGAGGCGGGACTAATGAGCCATCTTCATTGATTATAGGAAAACTGCTATCCCGCGCGCGCGAGGCATTTCATTTGAAATGTCGTGGAGAGCGGTTCCATCATCGGCAGAGTTCCCGAGCGAATTCCAGCTCGTGTCGTGGATCATGTGGTCGTCGTCGACATATTTGGAATTAATCGGTTCTTCTCAGGGCCACCATTCTACACAAAGGAAGATTGAGGCGAGGCGAATTTTATTCAAAGTGAAAATAAACCGCTTGGCGACGCCATAAAGTTGCCTGCCGTCCGTAGCAGAATCACGAGCGCACATCGGAGGGAGATGGCTTCAGTGGCAGTGAAATTCTTTCAAGATTCTTATTCGGTTTATTATTCCAGCAGCACAATTACGGACGCGCATCGTAGGTGCTGCAAATATGTATTCGTATGGATGGCGTCAGTTGTTTCCAAGTAAAATTTTCTCTCAAGATTATGATTTTTCAGAATCACCATTTTACACAAAATAATTAATTTGCCAGCATTTTGACGTAAACTACGTCTAAGGGGAAGCCTCGGATACAGGGTGCCAAATGAAAATTTCCAAATTGGGGACCGTCACGAAATCATGTAAGATTTCAAAAGTTAATAGAGACTATATCTTTCGATACATTTTCGAGATTTTATTATCAATAGTTTCGGAAACTTTCCACCAATTCGTTAATTGTTTCAAAACTATTGATTATCAACGTAAAATTATTGAAAATTTTAGTTCTTTCACGTCTGGTTAAAAATCAGAACTAACCAACTCCGTTCATGCATCCCCAACACGGACATCAGATTGCTGTAACGCACGCACCTTTTGGCCCACCACTTCATTTTTCCTGTGCATAGTCGTGTCTTGTCGTCGACGTGTCTTGTCTACCCGTCGACGGGTAGTTGTTGCAGAAAATTATTCAGAAAGATGACGTATGTAGCAAATAAGCGGAAAATCATTAAGTGGCTGTCGTCGGTGACAGCAGAATTGTGTAAATGCAATTTTCTCCTCATTTTAACTCGCTGTCGACAAACCTGTTATACTAAAAAAATTAAACAAATTCTATTGAACGCTGCCGATGCTGATGACAACCGCACGATGATTTCAAGCAAAACCGCAAACGCGCGCGTGAGAGCAGCTTTTTGAATTGACTTGAGACGATGGCTGCGCCCCGGTAGCGGTCCAACTAACATCTGTATGGTCGCAGTGTTGGTAAAATCACTCATAAATCTCAATCAGACCGCATCGTGCTTTCGTGCTGTGCGGTTCTTTCTCTCTTTGCGGAAGGAAGTTTTTAATACTACCCGAAGCTATTTTAATTTCAACGGTGCTTCTTAGCGCTATTTGTACCCACTGATCCCGTTACGATCTTTGCAAGGACCCGTGCCTTCGTTTTACGTTGGACCCGTTTGCGGAAGTAAAATTCCGACAAGCGGTGGTAATCCTGCAGGGACCTCTTAGAAGGTCACGTCTCCACGCTCAGCAATGAGCATTAATAAAAACAAGAGGAAGGGGGAGTCTCTGAATTCTCCACTTCCTTCAAAGAAACAAGGTTTCAAGACCGTCCTGCCCAAGCGCGGAAAAAATAGAAGGAAGCTGGAGACTTCAGATATTCCTTCTAAATCTAACGTTGACATTATTTCTTCTTCTATCGAACTGAGCAATCAGTTCGATTTGATTAATAACGAATTTGAGGAAATCGAATCTACCTCTAGCCCAGGTGATTCGATTCATGCGAAGAAACAACGAATTCCGCCAATTGTGGTATCTGTTGCCGAGTTTTCTGGCTTTCGGAATGAAATCTTGAGTAACCTTCGGGGGATCAAGGTTTCATTTCAGATTGCTAGGAAGGGTGACTGCCGCGTTTTGCCGGGATCCTTTGACGATCGCAAACGCCTTCTCCAGTATTTAACTGAGAAGCGCCATAAATTCTTCACATACGACGACAAAACTGAGCGATTGTTCAAAGTCGTCTTGAAAGGTCTGCCCAGTGATGACAAATCACTGGATGAGATTAAAATTGAAATTTCTGAATTACTTGGATTTGCACCGGTCCAAGTAATTAAGATGAAAAAGAAATCCCACTCTGGTACTTCCCAAAGGGCATTTCTCAAGAATTTTATTTAGTTCATTTTAACAAAAGTGAACTAAATAATATGAAAAGTTGGAAAAGGCCTGTATTATGTCCCATGTCCGTGTTACATGGGAACATTTCCACAGGCCTGGGGAAATTTCCAAAATCCCACTCAGTGCCGTAAGTGCCAAAAGTGGGGTCACGGAACCAAACATTGCCACATGGATGCTAAATGCATGATTTGTGGTGGAACCTCTCACGCCAAGGACGCTTGTCCTGTGAGAGAAGATTCCAATAAATTTAAGTGTGCAAATTGTGGGGTAATCATAAATCCAATTTCTGGGAATGCCCTTCACGCAAAAAGTTTTGAATTCCCGTGCAAAATTGATGACGGGAAATTCCAATCGGATCCCAGATTCGACGGGTAGAAATTTTCAAACGCTCAAATTTCGAAACCAGTTACCGGTCGAGCAATTCATACCCACCACAATTCACAAACAAATTTTGCTGCTCGCCAACGGGTAGCAAGCACTTCAGTAAATTCAATTTTTCCAATGTACCTACGTATGCAAACATCGCTGCCGGTAGACACAATTTCTCTTCTCAAAATGATGTTTATACCCATGTCCCAACGGAAAATAACGGTCATGTTGCCGATTCAGGTAGCATGACTGCTTCCGATTTTGATTTTTAACTGAACAATTGCATCACATGATTGATGCAATGTTCAAAGCAAATACCATTCCTGAAGCTGTCCAGGTTGGTATAAAGTACACACAAAAAATTGTTATCGGACTCCGTTTCAATGGATCCAAATAATTGTGTGAAAGTTCTAAATTGGAATGCCCGCTCTCTAAAGGGTAAGGAAGATGAATTATTCAACTTCCTAACAGTTCATAATGTGCATATTGCCATTATAACAGAAACCTATTTAAAACCAGGACTCTCCATTAAAAGAGATCCAAATTATTTTATCTACAGAAATGATCGTCTTGACAGCGCCTGTGGTGGGGTCGCCATTGTCATTAATAGACGTATCAAACATACATTATTTTCTTCGTTCGAAACCAAAGTTTTTGAAACCTTGGGAGTTTCTGTTGAAACAAATTTTGGAAAATTTTCCTTCATTGCAGCTTACTTGCCTTTTCAATGCAATGGGCAGCAAAAGAATTTGTTGAAAGCTGATCTTCAAATTCTGACTCGCAACAAATCAAAATTCTTCGTAATTGGTGACTTCAATGCCAAACACCGTTCATGGAATAATGCTCAAAGCAATTCCAATGGTAAAATTTTATTTGAAGATTGTTCTGCGGGATATTATACTATTCAATATCCCAATGGACCAACTTGTTTTTCTTCCAGTCGAAATCCTTCTACAATTGATTTAGTTTTAACGGATTCAAGTCAGCTGTGTGGCCAATTGGTAACTCATGCTGACTTTGACTCAATCACCTTCCTGTGACATTTGAAATCTCACAAGAAGCCATTTATAATCCAATCAGCTCTACTTTTAATTATCATAGAGCTGATTGGGATTTATATAAAACGTATATCGATAGGAATTTTGATGTTGATATTCCTCTCGATACCAAAAGTGATATTGATAATGCTCTCGTATCTTTGACAAATTTAATTGTCGAAGCCAGAGGCATTACAATTCCTAAATGTGAAATTAAATTCAACTCCATTATTATTGACGACGATCTTCAGCTACTGATCCGTCTTAAAAATGTGAGGCGAAGGCAATACCAAAGAACTCGCGATCCCACTTTAAAAGTTATTTGGCGAGATTTGCAAAATGAAATTAAAAAACGTTTCGCTATTCTGAGAAATACCAACTTTGAGAATAATGTCTCGAAGTTGGATCCCAGTTCGAAACCCTTTTGGAAATTAACGAAAATTCTTAAAAAACCTCAAAAGCCAATTCCAGCGCTTAAAGAGGGAAATAAAATGTTATTAACAAATGGCGAAAAGGCTCAAAAACTTGCTCAGCAGTTCGAGAGTGCCCATAATTTTAGTCTAGGTCTCACTAGTCCAATTGAGGATCAGGTTACACGAAGCTTCGAAGACATTCTCAACCAAGCTAATGGTGTTGGCGCTTCGTTGGGAACTAGTTTGGCTGAAGTGAGAGCTATTACTAGAAAATTTAAAAATATGAAAGCCCCGGGTGATGATGGTATTTTCTACATACTTATCAAAAAACTTCCTGAGAGCGCTTTATCCTTTTTGGTTAATTTATTTAACAAATGTTTTCAATTGGCATACTTCCCAGATAAATGGAAAAACGCCAAAGTTGTTCCAATTTTGAAGCCGGACAAAATTCCAGCTGAGGCTTCTAGTTATCGCCCAATCAGTTTGCTTTCTTCAATAAGCAAACTGTTTGAAAAGATTATTTTAAATAGAATGATGGTTCATATTAATGACAATTCTATTTTTGCTGATGAGCAATTTGGTTTTCGCCATGGGCATTCAACCACCCATCAGTTATTAAGAGTTACGAACTTAATTCGGCTCAACAAATCTGAAGGATATTCGACTGGAGTTGCTCTTCTTGATATAGAGAAAGCATTTGATAGTGTTTGGCATGAAGGTTTGATTGTAAAATTGATGAATTTTAATTTTCCTCTGTACATTATTAAACTGATCCAAAATTATTTATCAGATCGCTCACTGCAGGTAAACTATCAGAATTCTAAATCTGATAGATTACCTGTTAGAGCTGGTGTTCCCCAAGGCAGCATACTGGGGCCCATATTGTATAACATTTTTGCTTCTGACTTACCTGATTTACCACCAGGGTGTCAAAAATCTTTGTTTGCGGATGACACAGGTCTCTCAGCCAATGGATATTTTCTCCACTTACTTGCAAAAATGGAAAATTTCCCCGAATGCTTCCAAAACTCAGCTTATAATTTTCCCACATAAGCCGAGAGCTTCTTATTTGAAACCTTCTAGCAGACATATTGTCACTATGAATGGGGTTCCAATTAATTGGTCTAGCGAAGCTAAATATTTAGGACTTCTGCTAGATCAAAAATTAACTTTTAAAAATCACATTGAAGGCCTTCAAGCCAAATGTAACAAATATATTAAGTGTCTACATATATCCACTTATAAACAGAAAATCAAAACTTTGTCTTAAGAACAAACTTTTGATTTACAAACAAATTTTTAGACCAGCCATGTTGTATGCTGTGCCAATATGGACTAGTTGCTGCAATACCAGAAAGAAGGCACTTCAGAGGATTCAAAATAAAATTTTGAAAATGATTCTGAAGTTACCTCCGTGGTATAGTACCAATGAACTTCATAGAATTTCTAATATTGAGTCATTGCAACAAATGTCCAACAAAATAATTTCGAATTTTAGACAAAAATCATTGCAATCTTCTATTGCAACGATTAGCTCCTTGTACCCTTAGTATAAATTAGGTTAAGTTTAGTTTAAGTAGAAAACATTGTAATTCCTACATGGTTTAATTCAACCAGAGGAAATATCGTAACTGCCAGAGGCAATTGAAATGTATTAATATTATCTAAAAGCGTAACATAGCAAATAAGGATGATAGTGTTAAGAAAACACGGAACACCTAGTCTAAGAGATAAATGCATGTATTAGATAATTAGCAAATAAAATTAGTTAAAAAAAAAAAAAAAAAAAAAACTCATAAATCTCAATCAACGAGCGCTCCCGTGCGAACGAAATCATCTGCGATTTTAAAGGAATGCATCACGCTTGAGTTTTTCATGCTGAAACGCATCATTTCACTCATTTGCCAAAAAATCATTTTGGTTTAAAAACGCATTTGAAATCAAATTGGGGGGCAATTTACTGCTTATACATAAAAGAGTGTCTAATATTTTATGCGACAAACGTCAATTCATTGTTTTTAACGAAGGAGAACAAAAGAAAACCTACGATGATTCAAATGGATGATTCAACTCATCCATGAGTTTTTAGGTGCTGAGTTGGGTGCGTTTCAACTCACGCTTGATTTGAATCATCCATGAGTTTTGAGATTTTGAGTTTTTACCGTCGTCGGTGGTGATTGAGAAAAATGTTTGTTCTGAAAACAGTTTAAAATAATTTTTGGTTGAAATTCGCTATTGTGTCATGTATTCAACCTAATGTTCATATGATATTACGATTCTCATTGCATTAAGAGGTTTTACGTAGTTTACGTCGAGCGGTCGTGTCTTGTACACAACCCTTCTGATTTTTTTACTGAACAATCGAACGAGCTGCTGAAAAATGGAGATGTCGTTTGCGAAGCTCAACGGTACCAATTACAACTGAAGTTTACATATCAACCTGCTTCTGGTCAAGGAAGAATCTTGAACCGGAAACCGCTGCCTGAAAGACAAAGGATGAACAAGTGCTGCAGGACTGCCCGTGGAAGACAATCAGTTGGTACACATTAGGAAGGCCTAATCTGCTGCCGAAGCATGGGAAAAGCTTGAAAAATTCCACGTCAAGAAGACACTCCCCAGGAAGATGTCCATGATGCGCAATGTTTGTCGACAAGGATAAGAACATGGAAACCCACATTTCGGCCCTGGCGGATTTTTTTCGAGAAGCAGAACTGTAGTCCAACAACGTGCTCGATGACCGGTGGCTGGTAGCCATTCTGTTGAGCAGGCTTCCGGAGGAATACGAGACCCTCGGTGCCGCCCTGGAGGCCAGGACGGAGAAAGATCTGACGCTGAACCAATTGAAAGGAAAGCTGATCGATGAGTGGCAGAAACGGATGAATCGGATCAAGATGGACGACGAATTGGAGACTGCATTGCAAGTAGGATCGAAGGCGGATTGTGACGATGCTGGGACATTAGGCCGAATGGTCATTAGGCCGAACGGCCATTAGGCCGAATGAGAACTGGGGAGTGAGAAGTGAGTAGTTCGAAGTGAGGAAGAAGTAGGACGGAAGAAGAAAAAAGGAGAAAGGAGAAAGAAGTAAGAAGGAAGAAGGAAGACGGGAGAAGGAAGAAGGAAGACGGGAGAAGAAAGAAGGAAGAAAGAAGAAGGAATAAGGAAAAAGAAATAAGGAAGAAGGTAGAAGGAAGAGAAAAGAAGGAAGAAGTAAGAAGGAAGAAGGAAAAAGGAAAAAAGGAAGGAAGAAGGAATAATGAAGAAGGAAAAAGAAAGAAAGAAGAAGAAAGAAGGAATACGAGATAAAGAAGGAAGAAAACGAAAGAAAGAAGAAGGAATAAGAAAGAAGGTAGAAGTTAGAAGGAAGAAGGAAGAAAAAAGAAGGAAGAAGTAAGAAGGAAGAAGGCAAAAGGAAGAAGGAAGAAGGGAAAAAGTAGAAGGGAGAGGTAGAAGGAAGATGGAAAAATAGGAAGGAAGGCGGAAGAAGGATGAAAGAATAAGGAAGAAGGAAAAAGTAAGATAGAAGACGGGAGAAAGAACGAAAAAAACGGAAGAAGGAAAAAGAAGAAGAAAGAAGGTACAAGGAAAAGCGTAGAAGAAAAAAGGAAGACAGAAGGAAGAAAGAAGAAGGAAAATGGAAGAAGGAAAAAGGATGCAGTAAGAAGGAAGAAGGGGGAAGGAAAAAGAAAGAAAGAAAAAAAAAGGAAGAACTAGGAAGAAAGAAGGAAGAAAGAAGAAGAAAAAAGTAAATAGGAAGAAGGAAGAAGGAAGACTGAAGAACGAAGAAGGAAATGAAAAGAAGGAAGAAGGAAAAAGGAAGGAGAAAGGAGAAAGAAGGAAGACGGGAGAAGGAGGGAGAAATAAGAAGGCAGAAATAAGAAGGAAGAAATAAGAAGGAAGAAGAAAAACGGAAAAAGTAAAAAGGAAGAAGGAATAAGATAAATGGAAGAAGGAAGAAGGAAAAAGCAAGAAAGAAGATGGAAGAAAGAAGAATGAAGAAGGAAAAAAAGGAAGAAGGAAGAAGGAAGAAGGAAAGAGGAAGAAGGAAGAAAGAAGAAGGAAGAAAGAATGAACCAATTGAAAGGAAAGCTGATCGATGAGTGGCAGAAACGGATGAATCGGACCAAGATGGACGACGAATTGGAGACTGTATTGCAAGTAGGATCGAATGCGGATTGTGACGATGCTGGGTCATTAGGCCGAATGAGAACTGGGGAGTGAGAAATGAGTAGTTTGAAGTTAGGAAGAAGTAGGACGGAAGAATTTTTTTTTTAATTACTTTATTTGCGTGATTTTTTATAATTATTAATAAGTTCATCACGGTAGGACGGAAGAAGAAAAAAGGAAAAAGGAGAAAGAAGTAAGAAGGAAGAAGGAAGAAAGAAGAAGGAATAAGGAAAAAGAAATAAGGAAGAAGGTAGAAGGAAGAGAAAAGAAGGAAGAAGTAAGAAGGAAGAAGGAAAAAGGAAAAAAGGAAGAAAGAAGAAGGAAAAATGAAGAAGGAAAAAGAAAGAAAGAAGAAGAAAGAAGGAAGACGAGAGAAAGAAGGAAGAAAACGGAAGAAAGAAGAAGGAATAAGAAAGAAGGTAGAAGTTAGACTGAAGAAGGAAGAAAAAAGAAGGAAGAAGTAAGAAGGAAGAAGGAAGAAGGCAAAAGGAAGAAGGCAAAAGGAAGAAGGGAAAAAGAAGAAGGGTAAGGTAGAAGGAAGATGGAAAAATAGGAAGGAAGGCGGAAGAAGGATGAAAGAATAAGGAAGAAGGAAAAAGTAAGATAGAAGACGGGAGAAAGAACGAAAAAAACGGAAGAAAGAAAAAAGAAGAAGAAAGAAGGTACAAGGAAAAGCGTAGAAGAAAGAAGGAAGACAGAAGGAAGAAAGAAGAAGGAAAAAGGATGCAGTAAGAAGGGGGAAGGAAAAAGAAAGAAGAAGGAAAAAGGAAGAAGGAAGAAGAGAGAAGGAAGAAAGAAGAAGAAAAAAGTAAATAAGAAGAAGGAAGAAGGAAGACTGAAGAACGAAGAAGGAAATGAAAGGAAGGAAGAAGGAAAAAGGAAGGAGAAAGGAGAAAGAAGGAAGACGGGAGAAGGAGGGAGAAATAAGAAGGCAGAAATAAGAAGGAAGAAATAAGAAGGAAGAAATAAGAAGGAAGAAGAAAAACGGAAAAAGGAAAAAGGAAGAAGGAATAAGATAAAGGGAAGAAGAAAGAAGGAAGAAGGAAGAAGGAAAAAGAAAGAAGGAAGATGGAAGAAAGAAGAATGAAGAAGGAAAAAAAGGAAGAAGGAAGAAGGAAGAAGGAAGAAGGAAGGAGGAAGAAGGAAGAAAGAAGAAAGAAGAAGGAAGAAGGAAGAAGTAGGAAGGAAGAACGAAGATGGAAGAAGGGAGAAGGATGAAGAAAGAAAGAAGAAGAAAGAAGGAAGACGGAAGACGAGAGAAAGAAGAAAGAAGGAAGACGGAAGACGGGAGAAAGAAGGAAGAAGGAACAAGGAACAAGGAGAAGGATGAAGGAAAAAGGAAGAAGGAAAGAGTAAAAAGGATGTGGGAAGGAGGAAGAAGGAAGAAAGAAGATGGAAGAAGGAAGAAAGAAGAAGGAAGAAGACAGATAGAAGAAGGAAGATGCAAGAAGGAAGAAGGGGTAAGGTGTCATTTTTCACTTTCTGCTTCTTTTTCTAATTCGGCCTAATGGCCATTCGGCCTAATGGCCATTCGGCCTAATGACCGTTCGGCCTAATGACCATTCGGCCTAATGAACTTTGGCATAATGACCTTCGGCCAAATGGCCTTCGGCCTAATGGCCTGACACCGATTGTGACAGCTGCTTTTCTGCAAGAAACCCGGTCATATGAAGATCCTTTGCGAAAAATTCAAGGCCTGGAAAGCGGATAAGAAAAAAAAACAATCCAAGGTAACCAAGCAACAGAAAGTCAACCAGAAACCGAAAATCCTGAGATCCGACAATGGAGGTGAGTATACTGACAAGCGTGTGAGAGCGTACCTGAAGCGGAACGGGATTGGTGGTCAGTTCGGGGGCGGGGCGGGGCCGAGTGTCCGAACCGGTGTAGATACTGTCTGAAGCAACCATGGACTGTAAGGACCTGGGTCAGGTGGAAAGTGATTTCCCCATGGCGCCTCTTGACCCACGTATCTCTCTCCGGTATCAACCTATGTGTCCATCTACTCCTAGTGGAACTGTCTAACGCACGCTGCCATTTGACCATTGAGGCCAACCTGACAGCCCTACGGATGCCTCTCGTGCCGCGCATTTCGAAGCACTCTATGTCTTCACTGATAACGATGTCAATAGGCATCATACCGGTGATGACGCAAAGTGCATCGTGCGACACGGTATGGTACGCGCTTGCAACTCTTAGGCACATGAGTATTTCTTTTAGCTTTGTAGGTTTTCTTTTAACCTGCGCTTGATGGGGAAGCGTTATAGGCAGTATAATGAAAAAATAAACTTCCCAATACTAATTTTCATGCAAACTTGAAACGGCTAGTGCTAAATGAGCTCAAATTTTCAGAGGACACTCAGAATATGGTAAAGAATTAGATGAGCGCTGTGAAGCAAAATCCATTTTTTGAACCACCCTAATGCTTTCTAACTTCGTTCTGTAGCAGTTAATACGCAGGGCCTTGCCCCAAGCTGGCCCCCCATACCTCAGTATGGACATAGCGACACTAGCCAGAAGCTTGCGCTTGCTGGCATAAACCGCGGAGCTATTGGACATCATCCGGGACAATGCCACTATAGCTGTGGAGGCACGCTTGCAGGCGTAATTGACGTGGCAACCAAAGGTGAGCTTATCGTCGATCATTAACCCCCAAGAGTTTGATGGAGCGTTCAGAGTTGACCACGCAGTTGCCTGCCTTTATTACCGCTTGTTGCTCCGACTTTCGGTTGTTAACAACAACCACCTCAGTCTTGTGGTGAGCCAGTTCTAAATTCCTGGAACTCATCCACTCCTCCACAATTGCGATCGAGTGGGCTGCAGTCAACTCCACCTCTTCGATCTATTCGACGTAGACCTCCAGCGTAATATCGTCAACGAAGCCGACGATTACCATGCCCATCGGGAACATCAACCTCAAGACACCGTCGTACATGACGTTCCATAAAACCGAACCCAGTATGGAGCCTTGCGGAACCCCTGAGGTTATGTCAACGCACTTCCGCCCCGCCTCCATGTCGTATACCAGTACTCGATTCTGGAAGTAGCTTCCGAGAATCTTGTACAGGTACTCGGGAATTCCAAGACGCAGGAGCGCATCTGCAATAGCTGCCCAACTGGCACTATTGAATGCATTCCTCACGTCGAGAGTCATTACTGCACAATAGCGAGCTCCCCTCCTCTTACGCTGGATAGCTATCTCCTCGGATTTGGTAATCGACAAGATAGCGTCTACGGTCGACTTACCCTTTCGGAAGCCAAACTGGTTACTCGATAGACCATCCGCTCCCTAGACGATTAATCGCCGGGCACTTCGAACCCCCATGGGGTGCTTGCTGTTCACAGCTTTGCTGGAACAAATCAAACAATTGGGAGGGTTCGTGTAGCATTGTGCCTTATGTCCCTCTAATCCGCAACGTCGGCAGAGCTTGCTTCTGTCAGGGCCTTTGCAGTCCCATTGCTTGTGCCCCGGATCCGGGCAATTGAAGCAAACTTCGAGTTGCTCGTATATGCCCACAGGGCACGCCGACCAACCCGTCTTGACGCTCCTTAACTTGACTACCTTGGAGGCGTCCGCTGCAGATAATCGAACCAATGCTACTTGCGTCCCTGCCGGATCTCCGAACGGCTGCGGTGGGCGTTTCCACTTCACACAGTCACCACAAGGCTGTGACGAGCTTTTCGACTTCGGTGATCTCGTCCAGGTCTTTAACCCTTAGATTCACCTCCGTCGTGAGTGTCCTCACCTTGCCTTTCTCGCTTAGGACTTCCTCCGCCAACTTCTTGTAGGCGGCGCCCTTTTGCGAGACGCACCGGCCCAAGGTGGTGGAGTTAAATTCTTGTAACATTTTCAATTGTCAAAAAACTCTGCCAGATTTTTCATTGTCTTTGCAGGTCAGGTAGGGCTAGATGGAATCGTCTGGCTTTGGAGATCACGAAGTCATTGACGGAATAATGGTAAAGGAAGTTTATCTGAACGTATAGAAGCGAAAACTTCCAGAAACCAGAAACTGAACATTTTCGCCACAGATACACAATTTATCTATGTATTAGAATATTCTCTTTAGTTCTAAGTTAAATTTATGATTATTTTCATGTGTTTGCGTTCGCAATTTTTTTTACAGGTCAAGTATTTGGCCTTTTCGTCCATTGTCTTTGCATGTTTGTTTTGTTTAATTTTGTTTCGCATATTTTTGCTCAAATTTTCATACAGAATAGCATTCAATGGCATCGATAAGATTAAATCCCAAAACTACTATTTGATAACATAACCGGGGTGTAGAGCGAAGCAGATTCTTCCGGTGGGACATTTTCGTTCTCCGGTTGCCGACGGAATCCAGGAGGATGGAGCGGGAGGCATTCGCTGGAGGATGGAGCCAGCGGTGCTGGAGTTTGAACCGATGCAGCGGCTGCTGCCAGTCGCTTGCGCGGTTGCAACGGTGGTGGAAGGATTGGAATCGCTCTTCGGTAGCTCTTCGGCAGGGTCCTGGTGGAAGCCTTCTCCCGGATTTCCAGGAACTACGCTCGCTTTGGACAGCCCTTTGTGGTAGCCCGGTGTTTGTCGCCACAGTTGGTGCACTTGCGATCGGCCATCTTCATCTTGGCCTAATCGTCGAGGTTCACCACACTTGTTGTAGCGCGGCTTCATTCGACAGTTCCTGGCGCAGTGCCCGACGTTGAAGTAGTTGGTGCTTTGCGTGACGTCGCGGTGCACTAGTCAACGCTCGCAGTCAACGACGGTGTAATTTATAACGCCGAACAGCTACAGGTCCTTCCAGGTGGTGGAGCCGTGTTTCAGATGGACCAGGTTAAGCTGATCGCGAAATGATTGCCTTGTCGTCGTGACGAGTGAACTTGCTTCAGGCCGCAACTTTCGAGTTGTGGTTGAAGCTCCTCTTTCTGCATGTCGTGGAGTCCTCGCAGCAAAGCCTTGAGCGGCGTCGCCGTGCTGGGGTGGTCATGAGTGTAGTACTCATACTTGTGGACCTCGAGAAACTCCACGACAGATTAATGAAGGTCCTTGTTTGCCGGCATCACTTTCACGCCCTCGTTGCAGAGCTGAAAAGTACATTTCAGCCCCTTAGGGGTTACTCGCGCCTCCAATAGCAGTGCGCTTCGGCACCTTTCCTGCTACCGAGTCGGCCACCGCGCCTCCCATGACGGGTCCGTGAGAAAGTAACGCCAACGTGACGAAGCGAAAACGTAAACGCAATGGACGAATGAGAATTAAATGAGGAATACTAAACTTGTCTTATGACCCTTATGACAGTTTAAGACATTTCACTAAAAGAGCTTAAATAATTTTTCTCACTTGGAGTTAACATATTCTTTTTTATGCCACGTCATTTATGTATTTTTGTAATATCATTTATCTGGTAATTTCGAAATAGCTGAAAACCACAACGATGCGATTATAAGAGAGCATAATCAAGCCTATATTTAGGTTGAGGTTAAAAAAGATTTTTTCAACCTTTATATACCAGTTATATACTTATCAACTCGACGAACTGAGGTCATGTCGGTATGTGTGTGTGCGTGAGTGTACACTATTTTGTAGACACACGTTTTGGAACTTTTTAGAGCTTTGGCCGATTTACGCACAGCATGTTACATTCGACGGAGAATCATGCACCATTGATAGCTAATTAACACTTATAAATATGTAGAACATTGCCATATTTGATTACTAACTGCATTTTCTTAACAATAATGACTATAGGTGCTAAGTAAACAACTACCAAAATCCATTCCTATTCCGACCAGTAATAATTAAATTCAAACATCTTTACCGTAATTCACGTCCACTTAACGTCACGCAGCGTCAAAACTGTAAACTGTTTTGTACACACTCTTATCGTCTACCGTATCCCGCGCCATCGTCATCTCGTTTGATCAGCTTGTGGGACGCGTCACACCCGCAAATGCATTCTTTCCTCGATTCAGCAACGTCGCTCGTCCAGACGGACCGGGCGCATTTATTTGTACGGGCTCAATATTTGCTCGACGAACTCACCTATCTTCGGCGGGAAAGCATCTCTCAACAGTCAGCGCCGAAAAAAAAGCTATCGAAAATAAAAATAACACCAAGAAACAGGCGTCAAAAGCATTTTGAAAGCGGTTTTTCTATTTTTCGGAAAGGAAAACAACACTTGCTGATGGATGAGCGCCGAAGCGAAGGGCGACGGCTGTGGCGTAGGGTCCTCTCAGCAGATAGAAAACCCAAACAGAGCGGTCCCGTCCCATATTCAATTGGGAAGGTGTGTAGAGTTTATGTTTCTTCACACTCGACCTTTTGTGCATCCAACGGCTGGATATGCGACTCGAAGGGCTGCGTTCGGAGCCTGGACGGACAGATATCCGATCTGCGATGTGGAAGTGACGGCTATTGAACTCGAGCATCGATACGGCCCATCATCATGAGCGAAGGGCGGAATCCACTTCAAGACGGTGTTAATTTGAAATTCATACTACAATTGAAATCTGAACCACTCGTGGACTTGAAAGTTCGAGCATCTACCTCTGTGTCTCATCGAGACGTACATAACGTTTTCTTACGTTGAACTCAACAGAACAACTGGTACATAACTGCACCGAAAAGTTGTTAGTTCTCTTAAAACCGTTTGATTTATTTATTATTAAACTAGAGCCGAATTGGCAAGTGTCAACCGTCAGTTGAATTTCACTATAAATTAATTTGCAGAATTTTTCCGTTAGCATTAGCATTTGAACAATGACCCAAACAACAACTACGTACTGTACAAATTGAATGATAGCAGGCACGAGTGCAACCTCCGGACATCTCGCTATTGGAAGGTATGAATGCCTGTTGGAGTGTTTTTGGATAACTGTAAGCTTGTTTTGGGATATGAATATGGATTATTTACAAAAATGCTGTGGGTGAGGCAATTGCTTGATTGGACAACAATACTATTGAAATATTATGGACAATGTACTACTTCGATATGTGAATTGATGTTTAATCAATCATTGTTATTGATAGAGTTAACTTCATTGAAATATGGGGGAAGAGAAAGATAATAATTAATGCAATTCAAGGTAGGTACATTGCGAGAGAAAGCATAAACATGGATAACAATAAGGTTAAGAATCAGGTTTTTCATGACGACTGATCTCTTAAGTGCTGATTACTTATACGAGGCAAAGGGACTTATAGCGGAGGTAAAGAAATCAGTGTTCTTCTTCTTATTATTGGCATTATATCCCCCACTGGGACATTGTCGCCTCGCTGCTTAGTGTTCATTCAGCACTTCCACGTATATCATGAGGCTAATACTATGATACTTTCATGCCCGGGGAAGTCGAGACAATTCCTAGATCAACTGTTACGCCCTTTTCAAATGCTGGTCTAGATTTATAAACCGAAAATTTCCTAGAGAGGAATCGAACCCAGCCACCCTCAGCATGGTCTTGCTTTATTGCCGCGCATCTTACCGCTAGGCTAAGGAGGGTCCAATTCGTAACTATCAATTCTGAATGATTTTATTCTGCCGAACTTTATTTCAAATGCCGAACACGCATAGTAAAAATTGTCTCAATTTCCAAAAAACCACCTTAAATGCATTAACGCCAGCGTCGTAGCGTGTGGTTGGCAGGGTTGGCCCCCGCCAAGGGCGCCAGGCTTTAGGGGGCGCCGAAATCCAGAATTCCGCTATGGGAAATCATGACAAATTATTCACAAATTCACTGGTTCAAAGTAATACATCTCGGGGACTACATCCATAATCAATCGTTTGACGTATTTCCAGAAGGCCCTCCTCCAATAACTGATACAGGTTGTTACCGAATGGTAACACTTTGTGTATGGTGTTGGAATGCAGGGAAATAATTTGTCAAGTTAGTGTCTAACCGTCATTTCAAAACGGGTGGGCGATGAATCAAAGCGGTGAATTTTGGCAAAGTGGGTGGCAAATGAATACGGTTACCAAAAATATGAGCTCCAGAGGCTTCGATGAAGAAGGCAGAAAAGGAAGAAAACGATCAGTCGTGGTACGAAATACTAAGATCCTACAGTCAATTAGCATATTTGAAGTTTATTTCATTCCTCGTGAAACTCGCAATTTGGAGATAAGTCCGATATTGTGATGTTTGGGAACGAACTAAGTGGGAATCCAGCTACGTGCGTGTGTGGTGATTGCGCCTTTTCAACGACTTTTCGACGCCTCTCACCAACTGTAGACACCTCTCACTAACTGCTATTAACACGAGAACGCCATCTTACAAGTCGGCGTCCTGTTGCCGGTAGTTGCCAGGAATTACCATTTGACTGGCCGACGATTGGTTATTCGTTTCCGGGGTTGACAACTGTTGGCCCCAGTTCTCGAGACGACTTCCGTGGACCAAAGCTATCTGGTCGGGAGACAACTTCCAGCGAGCGGTGCGTAGTGTACAAGCCGGTCGTCCCAGAGCTTGGCAAGACCTGCCAAGTGAGAACCACCGAGCCTGCTAACATCCTGCCCAGAGTTGCCGGGACTTCTACGTATTTCTGAAGGTGCCTTCTCGCCTGAACCGACGGGCGGTAACACGCCACGAACGCCATTTTGTCATACGGCGTCCTGACAACGACAGCTATTGTTCTTCCCAGTTTTTCTCACGCATCGTGCCAACTAATGCCGTGCTATCGGCTTCCATCAACGGGTGAAAATTCTGGAATTTATCTCGACCATAAGATCGTCGACAAGCAACGCCTCGCGGACGCGACGCCGCTGGGTCATTCGAGGATCATCTGACCAACAACCGCCGGGTCATTCGACGACCATCCGGCTACTCAATAAATCACTGTATCTCATCGCCGCCCATACCGCTGAATAAACTATAAAGCTAAAGTGTAATGAATAAATTCTATTTAGATTACTCACCATTCGAAATCTCCCCACGCTCGCACGCCCTGGAACCTGGGCGAAGGAATTCCTGGAGAAAATTCTGAAGGAATTCCTGGAGGAGCTTTCGAAGGAATTCCTAGAGGAAATTCCGAAGGAATTCCTGGAGGAACTTCCAGAGGAATTCCTGGAGGAATTTCCGAAGGAATTCCTGGAGAAACTTCCAACGGAATTCCTGGAGAAATTTTCGAAGGAATTTCTGGAGGAACTTCCGAAGGAATTCCTGGAGAAACTTCTGAAGGAATTCCTGCAGAAACTTCCAAAGGAATTTCTGGATAAACTTCCGAAGGAATTTCTGCAGTAACTTCCGAAGGAATTTCTGCAGTAATTTCCGAAAGAATTTCTGCAGTAACTTCCGGAAGAATTTCTGGAGGATCTTCCGAAAGAATTTCTGGGGGAACTTCTGAAGGAATTCCTGGAAGAACTTCCGAAGGAATTTCTGCAGTAGCTTCCGATAGAATTCCTGGAGGATCTTCTGAAAGAATTTCTGATTATACTTGTGAAGAAATTCCTGGAGAAACTTCCGAAGAAATTCCTGGAGGAACTTCTGAAGGAATTCCTGGAGATACTTCCGAAGGAATTTCTGAAAGAACTTCCGATTTTCTGGAGGAACTTCCGAAGGAATTCCAGGAGGAATTACTGGACGAACTTCCGGAGGAATTCCAGGAGGAACTTCCGGAGGAATTCCTGGAGTAACTTCAGTTGGAATTCCTGGAGGAACTTCCGGAGGAATTTTTGTAGAAACTTCCGGAGGAATTCCAGGAGGAATTACTGGAGGATCTTCCGGAGGAATTACTGGAGGAACTTCCGGAGTAATTCCTGAAGGAACTTCAGGAGGAATACCTGGAGGAATTTCTGAAGGATTTCCTGGAGGAATTCCTGGAGGAATTTCTGGAGGAACTTCCGGAGGAATTCCCGGAGGAACTTCTGGAGGATTTTCTGGAGGAATACCTGGAGGGACTTCCGTAGGAATTTGTCTTGTTTATCTTATTTGTCCTATTTGTCTTATTTGCTTTATTTGTCTTATTTGTTTTATTTATTTTATTTTGCGTATTTGTTCTATTTGTCTTATTTGTTTTATTTATTTTCGATTGTTTATCTCATCAAGTTCCTATATTTGATTTAAATTAATATATTTGGTATCCTCGTGGTCACAAATAGGAATACGCTTTTTTCTAGTGTCACGCTAGATACAAAGTTGACGGACTTTCTACCGCTCTCATCGCTCCTTTCCTGCCGTACGCCACAAGAAAATATGCTTTTGGCTGCTCTCCCGAAATGGTAACTTTTGTATGAAATTTTAAAAACTTGGTTGAAGCAAAAAGAGCTTCCTACTAAATTTATTGCGGTGACATATACTTTTTATTACATCAAAATGATCGTTTGAAAAATTCAAAACTTTTGTCAGTTGGGTTTTGCGAAATTCGGTTCCTTTGTACCTCAAATCATCGGAGAGAGGTACTGAGAAGCGAATTTCAGTTCTACAATTGTTCAGTATTTAGAGCTTAATTCAAATTTAGGAAATAGTAGGTCCATGAAATTTTGTAGGAACATTCCTTGATAAATTTCAAAGAGATTGTCAGTTGGGATAAGCGAAATTCGTTCCCAATTCCGAGTTATAGACATTTTAGTACGAAAATAGCGCTCTACCGCGAGAGAGCTTCCCTCAGACCTTAACGGATTCCATGGATTCTCAAGACTTTACGGATTCATCGTGGAATGCAGGACATTTTCCGGGACGCCTGGCAATGCGGGATAAGTAGGCTGAATCCGGGACTGCCCCGCACAATCCGGGATGTCTGGTCACTTTACTTTAGGAGGGGGACGCATTATACCGTCTTACCCTAATTGTTGTTGCGTTGCGATAGCACGCGTTCCGTTTGTTGTCGGTTGGTAACCAGTTAGCCATTACAAAACTATACTACAATTATATCAATATATATTACAAATGACACAATCTGCAGTAATTTTGTTACAAATTCTCTGTCCCGGATAAGTAACATAACATCGTAATAATATGATTATATAACAAAAGGTGACATAATAATTATGAATAGCAACACTTGTAACACAACCAGAGATAACTTTGTTCTTTTCAATAAAATATTTCGTAATAACTTTAGTTACTTTCATCACTTGTCATGTAACACATCAAGTTATGTTTTTGTTCAAATGCAAAACATATTTAGTTACGTTTTTGTTACATTTTTTGTTTTTTTAATTAAAAACTACTAAGGTTTTATAACAATCATCTCATCTAGAAACAAAGAAATAAAACACCAATTTCATCGGTTCTTTTAGCAAAAAAACTTGCTCAATCAAACTTTCATTCATTTATTTTTCATAGGATGAATATGTAAAAAGTAATGATAATTGTAATGATTGTTATCAAAAGTAAAACAGGCATATTCCAACAGTGCGCGTTCTGAGTTGAAATATTGAATCTTGTATTCCCTGTCAAGCTGTTTTGTAGAACAATTAGCTTTCAGATAAGATGTACACTTTGTCTTCGCTTCATATCAAAGCTCCGACCATTGCAATAGCCTTATTTGTGGAACACAGAAAAATCGTTGTGCAGAGCACTGTAATAGTTTCTTGGAAAGCCCTTATTTGCACAGTTGATGAATAACCACTCTTCTTATCTGCATATAAATGGAACACGGCATCTCGCAAATAACTAGTCATTCGCAAAACTTTGTGCTTTGAGGATCCAAGATGTTAAACAAGTGTCATACAACCTTATTCATACTAGTTATTATCGCTCTGAGCTGTATTGCCGAATCCACCAATGGTGTTCGCGAAAATCCTCGACAGAAGCGTTCACCGAAGCCACAATTTCCAAAGTTCATATACCGCCCATTTGCGAAACTAATTTCCAAGGTGATTCCCAAGGTACATAAGAAAGGGGTGAAATTTGTTTCCGATAATCCTGGCAAGATAGTGGGCGGCGGTGCTGCGGTAGCTGTTGTGAGTGTAGCAGCTGCCGGGATTGGGAAGAAGCGACCTCGTATGTATCAGTAGTAGTGCAGGATCATTGTCAATCGCCCGCGTAACATACTTTTTACTCGCAAAGGTCCTGGGTGTGAAGTATACATACGACATCTAAAAGAGAAGCAACCTGTTTTCTTGGATATCGGAGCACTGATGATTCCCGTTGATGGTTATCTAAATTGGAATGTCGGAGACAAGTCTTGGATTGCATGTCCCTCGTCAAGTGACCAAATGAATTCCATAAACGGGCGTATGTATGACAATTATTGTGGCAAAATTTTCACCCAATGTTGTTCTTCATGAACATTGATATGTATTCTTGTTTTCAGTTTATCGAGTGTCTGCCGAAATTGAATGTGTTGGTGGGCACATATTCAAATATGTACACAACAGCCACATAATAAATATCACTAACGTATACTGTGATCAAAGAGCCACAGGAAACGTTAGAAGAGACTCAAACATTCAGTGTCCAGGATCCTACAAAGCAGTTGGATTCAATGTGTCATTCCCAATCATTGGATACAAATTTTTCGATCTTTATCATTTATGTTTCAACGAATCAGCGGCAACTACTGTTTACACCACTCACACGTTATATGGAAATGAAATTTCACGTAAGAAAAGAACTTTTGGAATCCACCTAGAATGCTTCTACATAATCTCTGTTTATAGATAAATGCTATTCAAGTAAACCGCAATTCAAGAGCGCAGGATTTTCCCATAGGAACATTTCATGGGCATACAATATTGCCTGGCAGAAAGATGAACTCACCAATCTGTTCAGATCCTATCCAAACGAAACCAATCCACAGGGATCTACAGATGACTACTACAATCTGAGCAATTTACAGCGGGGCCATCTCAATCCGGATGCAGATCAGCTGTTCACCACTTGGCAGTGGTCGACTTACTTCTACATCAACGTCGTTGGCATGTGGCAGCAAATCAACAATGGTAACTGGAAGAACTTGGAAAACAACGTGCGAACACTGGCCGCAAATTCGAGCAAAACTTACAAGATCTATACTGGAACATTCGATACACTATCCCTTTGCTCGCGGGCGGAAAATTGTCCTAAATTCACGCTAAGCGACGGGCGAATTCCCGTACCGAAATGGCTGTGGAAAATAGTGAAATTCCCAGAATTGGACGCAGCAATTGCGCTGGTAGTCAGCAATAATCCATTTGTGCATGTCAATCCGATATGTAGCCTTGGCGGTGAATCCTATGGATGGAACTCGACCATCAATTCGAATTTAACGAGAGGTGCAGTCAGTTATTGTGCCGTAAACGATCTTATGCGCGTGGTTCCCACTATTCCATCGGAAGCTTTGGCCAACAATATATTATCCTTTGAAGTTTCGTAAATATAATACAACGTGTGACATATTATGAAGTTAATTGAACTGCCGTAATCTGAGAAAGTGACGTAAGCGACAAATTTCAACATGCTTGTTTTATATTTTTCTGTTAAAGAGCTCGATGAGTATTGGAAAATGGCGTATACGTTACTATACGTCCAATAAACATAATAAGATCAGAATCTCCGCCACAACTAATGGAATAAAATTAAAAGTGGAACTGAATTAAGAATAAGTTTCATAGAAGGAAAGGACCTTTGAAGGAATAATTGGCATTTTCAAACGTAGAACCTAGGACCTTCAAGTAAATTATAATAAGCCATTCTATTCCTATCCGAAACTTGAAACATTTTTTTTTAGATTTGAGTTATGGCACAATTTTTGTAACCAGGAATCTTAATACTTATTTTTAATTACCGAAACACAAAACGGTTTAGTTATTTTTCATTCTTCTAAAAGTATGTCACCCAGGAACAAAAAATTCAACAACACAAAACTGCAATTGCAGAGCGCCCCGACGCTACTCTTGGCAATGACTTGCTTTCAGTACCACTTTGTGTAATGAGCAACAGCCCGGCATCTGGTACATAAGCCGTGGTGGAGAACATATTCTGCTCTATATTTTTTTTCTTCCAAGGTCTTTCATGAATGGAAAAAATTATGCTTACTTTTATCCGACATTTGTGAACAAGCTGATATACATGCAGTCAAACATCCGTGAGTCGATGCTCTAAGACTCGATCGACTCATGGAAGCAAATTTTTATTTTTATTCCTTTGGAAAATGGCAGCCAAATATGGCACCGGGGACCATTCAACCCCACACCTCCTGCACTCCTCTCCCATCAACATTCGAATACATCGAATAGCATTGAAAAAAAAGTTTAATATTCAAATTGCTAACCTCTTCACAGCCTATTTATTTACCTCTCGTGATAATGAACATGTTTCTTCAAAGAGACCAATGTATTCCGGCTCTAATTATAGCATAAATCAGCAGCTTCGTGCCCATTTTGTGCCAAAGTTGAACTGCGGTGTTGAACTTAATCTAAAATTTAAAAAACATCTCAATGAAGAAAAACAAAACCAAAGTTTTCACACACTTCTCCGCACATGAGCAGCCTGAAATGTTGATCGAATACAGATTAATCTTCAATTTTTGAAAATCAGTCACTTGATTGAAGCGGAAACTTAATATAAACTGCTATTTTTACCCGAAAAAAGTATTAAAAACTGATCGCGGAGCGAATTTAAACAACGACACCGATAGTAGCAAACTAATAAAATGGTGGTTCAAAAAATGATTTTGCTTTGCCACGCTCAGTCGATTATGTTTCATATTTTGGGTGTCGTTGGATAGTTTGGGCTGGTTCGAATAGAGGGTTACCGTGCACAGGTCGTTTCAGGTTTGTATGACAGTTGATATTTATTTTATTTATTCAGACTAAGGCCGAAGTGACCTGTGCGGTATATAAGAGTCTTCTCCATTCGGCTCGGTCCATGGCTACACGTCGCCAACCACGCAGTCTACGGAGGGTCCGCAAGTCATCTTCCAACTGATCGATCCACCTTGCCCGCTGCGCACCTCGCCTTCTTGTGCCCGTCGGATCGTTGTCGAGAACCATTTTCACCGGGTTACTGTCCGACATTCTGGCTGCGTGCCCGGCCCACCGCAGTCGTCCGATTTTTGCGGTGTTAACGATGGATGGTTCTCCCAACAGCTGATGCAACTCGTGGTTCATTCGCCTCCTCCACGTACCGTCCGCCATCTGCACCCCACCATAGATGGTACGCAGCACTTTCCTTTCGAAAACTCCCAGTGCGCGTTGGTCCTCCACGAGCATCGTCCAGGTCTCGTGTCCGTAGAGGACTACCGGTCTAATGAGCGTTTTGTACATTGTCAGTTTTGTACGGCGGCGAACTTTATTCGATCGGAGCGTCTTGCAGAGTCCAAAGTATGTACCATTTCTAGCCACTATGTGTCTCCGAATTTCTCTGCTGGTATCATTTTCGGCAGTCACCAGTGAGCCCAAGTACACAAATTCTTCTACCACCTCGATTTCGTCACCACCGATGCAAAATCGCGGTGGGTGGCTCACATTGTCTTCTCTTGAACCTCTTCTTATCATGTACTTCGTCTTCGAAGTGTTGGACGGACTTATTGCAAATTGTGCCACTCGTGTTAATCCCTGCTCTTCGTATTACCCCTTCCAAAGCGATGTTGAATAGCAGACCCGAAAGACCATCACCTTGCCGTAACCATCTGCGGGTTTCGAAGGGACTCGAGAATGCCCCTGAAACTCAAACTACGCACATCACCCGATTCATCGTCGCTTTGATCAACCGTGTCAGTTTATCCGGAAAACCGTGTTCGTGCACTATCTGCCATCCCGAGCAGCACAAGCCAGGTAAAATAGGTTGCAGCAACTTGTTTGTGACTAAATCTGGTCACATACGAGTTGCAATAACCTAAGTGGAACATGTGTGCTGCTAGGGATAGCTGGTCCCGATCGATTGTATCATATGCAGCTTTGAAGTCGATGAATAGATGATGAGTGAGCACGTTGTATTCGCGGCGTTTCTGCAGTACTTGGCGAATGGCGAACATCCGGTCCGTAGTGCAGCGTTCGCCCATAAAACCCGCCTGGTACTGCCCCACGAACTCTTTTGCAATTGGTGCTAGTCGACGGCATAAAATTTGGGAGAGGACCTTGTAGGCGGCGTTCAGCAATGTGATTGCGCGGTAGTTGCTACAATCCAGCTTCTCAAGCAGCACAAGTCTAATGAATCTGGTTACAGCAACCTAATTGTGACTAAATCGGGTCACACATAGGCTACTGTGATCTATGTACAACATGTGTGCTGCTCGGGTTATCACCCTTTTTGTAAATGGGACACACGACACCTTCCATCCACTCCTGCGGCATCCCAAATCCCAAATCTTGGTAATGACCCACTGCATCGCTCTAGCCAGTGCCTCACCACCGTGTTTAAATAGTTCTCCTGGTAGTCGGACAACCCCCGGGGCTTTGTTGTTCTTCAGCCGGCCAATCTCCTCATAGATTTCCTGGAGATCCGGAGCCGGTAGAATTATGTACTGCGCGCGTTCCCCCAGGTCCATCACCATACCGCCATCTTCGTCTGTCACATCGCCATTAAGGAGCTCTTCGTAGCGCTGCCACCACTTTTGGATCACCTCACGCTCGTTCGTAAGAAGGTTCCCGTTTATGTCATTACACATATCAGGCTGTGGCACGTGGCCGTTACGTGAACGGTTCAACTTCTTATAGAACTTTCGTGTGTTAGTAGCGCGGTACAGTTGCTCCATCTCTTCACGGTCTCGATCTTCCTGCTGACGCTTTTTCCTCCGGAAAATCGAGTTTTGTCTGTTCCGCGCCTGTTTATATCGTGCCTCGTTCGCCCTCGTACGGTGTTGCAGCAATCTCACCCATGCTGCATTCTTCTCTTCAACTAACTGCTCACATTCGCCGTCATACCAGTCGTTTCTTTGATCCGGGGGCACCGTGCCAAGTTCAGCGGTTGCGGTGCTACCAATGGCGGATCGAACATCTCTCCAGCCTAGACGTGTGCGCCGGTCCTATATTCGTCGGCGGCGGCGTTTGTCAGAATTCTGGTCGGCGGCGGCGGCGTTTTCGGCGTCACGCCGACAGCCATTTTAGCCGGCGGCGGCGGCGGCGTGAATCGGCGTGGCGATTTTCTATGATTTTTGTTTTGCATTTTTTCGGGATATTTTCATGACATTAAAAGAATAATCTTTTTAATTTCACATGAAAAATCTAATGAACTTCTCCAGAAAAATCTATAAGTTTTTTCCAAAATTTTAAAAATACTTTCGGATTGTTTGAAGTTTCGAGAAATCTTCAGAACTACCAAGAGAAGCTCTTTTGAATTCCCAAATAAAATTGTTTGGAATTTCAGCAAAAAATTTGTCGCAATTTACATGAGAAACTTCAGAATTTTCACAAAAAAATGTTCTTCAATTCTACAGGAAAAACCAATGAAAAAAATTATGAAAAGTTCCTGTTGAGTTTCTGTTGAGTATTCTTCCAAATTTGCACAGAACATTATTGACAATTGTAGTAGAGTGCGGCTGGTAGGATGAGTGTTTTACCGTTGGTTTTCTCAGTCTAGAATAATAAAGACGGCTAGTTTGGCATGCCAACGATAAAACAGAATTTCCGCGGGAAACTCTACGGAGTTTTCGAGAAAAAAATCTCTCGAATGTTTAGCAGAAATTCTTTAACGGAAAGTTTAAGTTCAACGGAAACTTCTTTAGAATTTCCACGAAGGATTGTTCAAAATGTTTCAACGAAAAATTATTCGAAATTATTGGATGTCTACGGGAAATTTTGTGTTCAGTAGACGTTCGATAACTGAAAGTCATTTAACTGCAATACTTTTAACTGCATTTCGAAAGTTACATCAGTTTTGCAGTTATCGGACAGCTGAGCTTCAAGTCGATGTCAAAGTCGATGATAATTGCATAGCGGTCAAGATAGCGGTGAACAATCAGATGCACTTTTATTTTGACGACGTCTGTTATCGAACGACTAGTGTCCATAAGAAATTCTTGGGAAATTCCATTGCCCAAGCAGCACACATATTATACAGAAGTTACAATAACCAAATTTTGTTACATTTAAGATGCTGCAACCAAATCAGTGTGAGTTGTGCTACTCGGGTGGCCGAAAGGCGTATGTCCGAACTGGTAATTTTGCTGAAAAATTCGTTTTCCCTATCAGGTCGTTTGACCGAATAGGTTATCAAAATGCCGTTTGGCCGATGTGATCGTTTGATAGAATGCGTCATTTATCCGAAAATATCGTTTAGGCCAACAGTTCATACGGCCAAATGTCAATAACTGAATGGGTAATTTAGTCCAAAATATCCATCCATTTGGCCTAATGACATTTACGTTCAAAAGGCCTTTTGTCAAACGACCGTTGAACGAAATTTCGTAACCTCTCTACTTTTAAGTCGATACTGGCATTGAAACCAAAAGCCATCAGACATCTAACCAAATCCCATTAAGCCGAATTGAACGTTTATCCGAAACTGTTATCAGGTCAAAAATGGTTTTACCAAAAATGTAGTTCGACCGAAAACGACATACTGCCGAAATGGACATTCAGCCGAACTGGTAATTTAGCCGAAAAAAATCGTTTAACCGAATAGATCATTTGACCGAAAATGCCGTTTGGTGGGAATGTAAATTTGGCCCGGAAATGTCCTTTCTGCAAAACAACCCTTCTGGCCGAACGGCATTTTCTGCCAAATGACATATTTTTTGGCAAAATGATCAATTGAGCCGAACAACACTTTTTAAAGAAGGTTGCAGAAAGGACATTTTTGGGCTAAATGACTCTTTCTGCCAAATACTACATTTTTTACCAAACATCATTTTTGTTCAAATGATGTATGATGGTTAAACGACTTTTCACCCGAAAATTTCAGTCAAATGACCTGCTAGGGTAAACAACTTTTTACAAATCCGTCCAAATTTTATTTTAGCTGCACATCGCTTTCGGCCAAACTACTCTTTCGGTCAAACTAGTTTTGATCTGATAACAGTTTCCATGAAACGTTTTGCTACCTGGATAGATGTCTTCTGGGCTAAAGTCCAGTATCGACTTAAAAATAGAGAGGCCACGGAATTTTGTTCAATGGTCAACTGACAAAAAGACCATTTCGCCAATCAAGTGGCCATTTCTGACAATATTACCCGTTCAGTACGAGGTTCAGTCATTGAAATTTGACCGTATGACCCCGTTGGACCAAATGACATTTTTGGCCAAATGGCCCATTCTGTCGAAAAACTATTTCTGCTAAATGTCATTTTTGGCCAACGATCGTTTCGGCCAGACAACCTGTTAGGGCAAACGGGTTTTTCGGCCAAATTACTAGCTGGCCGTCTGTCACTTTTGGCCAATGGAACTTACCAAGAACTTCTTATCGAAAATAGAAAGAATTTTCTGAACAAATCCAAAAACATTCTTTAAAAATTCCGATCATTATTCCGATGTTTTAAAGTTGGCTATGCCACACTAGCCGTTTAATGATAAATTTCTCTCTGCGAAAAAAAATTAACTCTAATAAAAGATAATCTTGTTTAATCTAGATTGAGGAAGTCAACGTTAAAGCATCCAAATTTTCTGTGTGAATTTCAAAGAATACTCAACAGAGACTCAATAGGAACTTTCCGTGAATATTCCGAATATTTTCCTTTAGAAATTTAGAACAACTTCCCGTAAAAACTCAGTAATTCCAAAAAGCTCTCGAAACTTGAAAGTAGTTCCCTTGGAAAATCTGAAAATAATTTTCAAATGAATACTCTGGAAAAACTTGAAGAATTTTTTAGAGAAGTACATAATTTTTTTAGGCGAAATTCGAAAGATTCTCCCTTTATTGTCGTGAAAATATCCAAAATGACCAATTCAGCCGAACGACACTTTCGACCGAATGTCGATCAAATTGCCCTTTCGACTATTTCGGCCGAAGAACATATTGACGATTTTTTCAGCTAAAGGAACTGTTCGTCCAAATGACATTCTCGGCCAAATATCTTTAGGCTAGATATCTTAGCAAAGTCTGAAAACATAATGAGTGCATATAGAAAACATAAAATGATATGGCATCAAACTGTGTACTTATTTTGCTATCGGAAACTATTATCAAATTTAGTTTTCGATTTGCTCTCATTGCCAGCAGAAATAGTTCTTGATTTGATGGCACAGTAATTCTGTTATACGTTTTGTTATTTTAACCGTTAAAACAACCAAAAAGATATCAAATTAAGTAAACATAAATAAATGATTTCACAACATTAAACAAGTTATTGATTAGCTCTTAAGCTTCGCTCGGGTAGGCTTCTACCAAATAGTCTTTTCGGTTAAACAATTTGGCCTAACAACTTTCAGCCTTGTGACTTTCTGCCGAACAACTCTTTTCTGTTCAAAAATTCAATATCAATTAATTTTTTTTTTTATTTCAACGGGAACTCCTTCGCAATTTTCACGCTTAGAGTTTCCATTGAAAATTTGAATCGGCGTGAAAAATTATAGATCAGCGGTTTGACAAATTTTAAACGGCTGCGCGCCGATGCAAAAATGTCGGCGGCGGCGGCGTACTAAAAACTGTCGGCGGCGGCGGCGTGGCGCGGCGGTGCCCACCTTTACTCCAGCCATCTTCAAGAGACGCTGCGCATAGCTGCTCTTCCGTTGGGCCACTTCCAGCTGCTGCGTGTTGTACACCGTCGAGACTTTTGAGCGCAGGCATACTGCAACGAGGTAGTGGTCGGATTCAATATTCGCACTGCGGTAAGTGCGGACGTTCGTGATGTCGGAGAAGAAATTACCGTCGATTAGAACGTGGTCGATTTGGTTTTCCGTTTCTTGGTTAGGTGATATCCTCGTGGCCTTGTGGATATTTTTGCGGGGAAAGAAGGTGCTTCAGACTACCATTCCGCGGGAGACTGCGAAGTTTATGCATCGTTGGCCGTTGTCATTCGATACGGTGTGCAGACTATCCGGTCCGATGACCGGTCTATACATTTCCTCCCTTCCTACCTGTGCGTTCATGTAACCGATGACGATTTTGACGTCCCGCAGTGGGCATGTCTGCTCCAGCTGTGCGTAGAACGCTTCTTTCTCGTCGTCGGGTCTCCCTTCGTGTAGGCAGTGCACGTTGATGATGCTATAGTTAAAGAAACGGCCTTTAATCCTCAGCTTGCACATCCTTGCGTTGATTGGCTGCCACCCAATCACGTGTTGGTGCACCTTACCCAGCACTATGAAGCCGGTTCCCAGCTCGTTGGTGGTGCCACAGCTTTGGTAGAAGGTAGCCGCTCGATGCCCGCTTTTCCACACTTTCTGTCCTGTCCAGCAAATCTCCTGCAGCACCACGACGTCAAAGTTGCGGGGATGTAATTCATCGTAGATCATCCTGTCGCAACCTGCGAAACCTAGCGACTTGCAGTTTCATGTTCCAAGCTTCCAATCGTGATCCTTTATTCGTCGCCTAGGTCTTTGCCGATTATATCGAGTCGCATTATCTCTTATATTGTTCGTAATTATTGGTTTTCCAGGCGGCTTATTGGGCCGTCGTGTTAGGGCTGTTTAGCGTCCCACCTAACATCAGGACTTGGGCTTGTGCGCTTTGAGCGACACACGGTTGCTTTGGTGGGGCCTTCTTGCGGATACATGCAGCTTTTCATAGGAATTCTACAGGGCCCACTGTCAAACCCCACCACATCCTAGGCAAGCCCCACAACTCGCAGATGGCCTGGGGAGGGTTCGTCAAGCCCTTGGACATAGTCCGTGCTGTCCGCAATATTGCATAAGGAATTCCTTCGAAATTTCCCCAAGAAATTTCTTCATAATTTCTTCCAGTAACACAATATTTCCCAAAGGATTTTCCAGAAGAATTTATAAAGGAATTTCTGAAGGAATTTTTAAAGGTCCGGAGGAATTCTCAAAGGAATTTTTGAAGGGCCGGAGGAATTCTCAAAGGAATTTACGAAGTAATTCCTAACGGAATTTCAGAAGAAATGCCTACTGGTACTTCCGAAGTAATTCCTTGATATTTCCCAGCAATTTAATTGCGAATAAATTCCACAAGAAAATCCTTTAGAGGTGCGTTCAAGAATTGGCTCGAAAGTTGCCCTAGAAAATATTTGGGAAATTCGTTAAGGTATTCTTCCGAAAATTCCTTCAGAAACTCTTTTAAGAACTTTTTGGAAATTCCTTGAAAAGATCTAGAACGAACTTCTGGAAAATTTCTTAAGAATTTCTGAACAAGTTCCTGAAGGAATATCCGAAAAATAATCCTGAAGGAATTTTCAAAGCAACTCCTGAAGAACTTTCCAACAGTCTTAGTATTCTCCAAGAATTCCTTAGGTCGTTCCGCCAAAACCTTAAAGTTTTATGAATTTTGAAATTCCTCAAGATATTCCTCCATAAAATCAAAGAAGGGATTCTAAGAAATATTTCAGAATTTTCCTCCGGAACAATAATTCCGGCGCATAACTTATTGTTATAAAAAGAGCAAAAAAAGTTTGGTAGATGATATTAGCTTTTCCATATCATTTAGAAAAAGATGTTTACCGAAACTGTCATATTCGGAGAAGTGTCATTTTCGGGGAAGGGTCATATTCGGGGAAATATATTTTTTGAGAAATTGTAATTTGCTAGGAAGTTAAAGGAGAAGTTAAAAAAAGAAATAAAAAAAAATTCCGGAGAAATGTTTTCAAGGATACGAAATTTGCGGAAAATGTTGTTTTCGGGGATATGTTATTTTCAGGAAAATGTTTTTTTTTTTGAGAGTGTTTCAATAAAAAAACCCAGATTAATCCACCTAGCGGCGATTATGCCTTTTTCGTGCATCGTAAAATGTACTGAAAAAATCCCATAAGAAAGGTCAAAAAAGCACTTTAGGGGAATAGATCGCATATTTTCTATCATTTTGCATGTTTTTGCATTAATTACTATGCATTGCCACCATTCTAGAAAATTGTTTTTTTCGATTTTGATTTTTTTTTTCAAGGGGGGACCTTTGGGAAAAAACAAAACCAAGTCCGATTTTATGTTAATTTTGCCAATTTTAAATAGCAAACAATAGGACCGCATATCCCGTCGAATGCAACTTGTTGCTAGTAAATCGGGTAATGCTAAGTTCCAAAAAGTGTGTCTACAAAATTTGTACACATACACACATACATACGCATTCAGGGCTGCAGCGTCGATGTGGAAGGGACCAGCAAGTAAGCGTCGGTTTGGAGGGAAATCCAGCGCAGTGAGCAGTGTTTGGTCTCGAGTCGTCGGGGCGCCAGCGAACCGGAAGTCTTCTGCCAACCGGAATCGTCGGACCGACCTCGGCACTCGAAACGCAAACCTGCCGAAGAAAGAAGAAGGAAGTGCTTCGGGTATGTAGGGCACCGCCAGTGCGGACGTCATCCACCACCGGAACTGTCGGACCACCTCTGCAACCCGAAGACTAAGTCGGCGCAATGCGCGAAAGCGTCCCCTGCGATAGCCGCCGGCAGTCGGGGCACCATCAGTGCGGAAGTTTCCTACACCGGAACTGGTGGACCACCCTCGACGCCGGGGGAAGTCAGGAGGATTCGAGAGAGGAAGTTTGCGGCACAACCGCCGAGGGATCGAGACAACGTAGCAGTGGATCTCAGCAAGCCAGTCGGCGAACTAGCCTAAGCTTCTTCTTCTTCTTCTTATTGGCATTACATCCCCACACTGAGACAGAGCCGCCTCGCAGCTTAGTGTTCATTAAGCACTTCCACAGTTATTAACTGCGAGGTTTCTAAGCCAGGTTGCCATTTTTGCATTCGTACCATGAGGCTAACACGATGATACTTTTTATGCCCAGGGAAATCGAGACAATTTCCAAACCGAAAACTGTCTAGACCAGCACCGGGAGTCGAACCCAGCCACCCTCAGCATGGTCTTGCTTTGTAGCCGCGCGTCTTACCGCACGGCTAAGGTGGGCCCTAAGCTAGGGGCCGGAATTTTAGAAGAAGTGCATGAGCATAATCCCCCCCCCCCAGCAGTCGCAGCATCCCGTGGTCCCGGGGGGATCGAGGCAAGGAGGATAAGGGACCCGGTTTATCCGGGAGGCACATTTTTAGCAGGTCGGGAGGAGCCCATCCCTGTTCGCCTTCGAGCATAGTGTGGATGCTCGAGGTGTCTGTCGCGCAGATTTTTGATGGCCTTTAACCCTTTAAAAAAACACATACATACGCACATACAGACATCACTCAGATTCGTCGAACTGAGTCGATCGGTATATAACACTATGGGTCTCCAGGCCTTCTATCAAAAGTTGTTTTTTGGAGTAGTCCTATAGCCATTCGGTACAACTTTGTTGTACGAGAAAGGCAAAAATTGATTAGCAGTGTAATCAAATTCCAACAAAATGAAGCTTTCACTCTATCATCAGCTTACGCGCTATCTCCCTGAATTAGTTGAGGCAACTGAAGCTTTTCGAAGCTAAGCTTTAAGATTGTCTCCGGGAACTCACGAAAATCTCCACGGATCTCATTCAGCCAACCATAGAGCAGAGCAACTTTACCTTTTTAAACGAAGTTCAAGGCTTTACAGAGTTTTATACCCGCACTCAAAATAGAAAAGAAACTAAGGATGAAGCAGGATGCTTAGATATGGTTGCCATAAGGCAGAAGGAGATGGGGGTGGGCTGCACTGCGAACGAATAATACAGATACGAATCAGCAGAATCTAATATGCAAACTCCCATTGTGGGTTAATTTTAGAGCTTCCATTTCCCGGTCATTTATGCTATCCCGGGATTCGGGATGAAAATTCTTGTGTATCCCGAGCAATCCCGGGAATTTTCGATGTTTTTGAAAACATGATTTTTTTTGGTTTGAAAATTTTTTTTTTTCGAAGTTTAGGGGTAAAGTTCATATTTTAGAAAGGCCAGATGATACAGAATTCAAATTGAAACTAAATTAAATTACAAATTAAATCGATCTTTGGTTTGACTTCAAAAGACAAATAGTATTTGCGTTTGTATCGGAAAGTAGGATTTCTGGAACAAATGTTCGCCAAGCTTGAAAAGACGCGTTCGTCGTCCGTCGAAGTCGGCTTTATTGTTTGTATTCTATATTGGATTTAGACCATTTCATAGTTTTCGTTCAAGCAGCGTATTTTCTGTGGAAATATTAGGTAGTGTCAGACACCTCGTTGTAGACGGAAGATGCACAGTTGAATCGCACTGGGACCATAAGCTCACGAGTCACAACGAAAACACAATAGTAGAGTTCCCTATACTTCATTGCAGGTTACTGACTGATACTTCTACCAGCAGTTAAAGCTCCCCCTATTCATCAACGGGTATGGAATGGTTCCAGATCTATAACTTAGTGTCGATAAACTAGTCCCAACTAATTAAATACCGTCGTCAGGGGGACAATTGGGCTGGGGTGAGAATGGGTTAGCGCCTTCACTGACAGTCTAGAGGTCGGAAGACAAAATCGTTCAAAAAGGTATCTTATAATTAAGTTTTCTTGCTCTCAGATATAATAAATTTATTCTACAAGCATTCTATGTAGTTGAAACAGTGACCCATTGTCACCCCCGACGACGGTAACTAATCATTGACGTAATCGTAGTACGGGATCCATGAATCGGTTGTAGAAGTCGCGTGGCGCCGTGGGATCATCAATTGGCTGAGTTAATCATGGGTAGCGTCGTACCGAATTAAAAAAAAAAACGTATAAGAAGAGCTTTGATCCAAAACATTCAGAAGCTGGTCAGCAGAAGTCCTGAGGGAGCTCGGACCAAAACATAAACATAGGGGACGAAGAGCTCAGGATGACTAGCTCGGTGTTAAGAGGGCGGAGGAGATTAACGAGGCGTGCACACTACGTAATGAAAATTAAATTACCCGTAAAATAGAATCGCAAAATAAAATAAAATAGAAATGTAAACATAAACTTTATTTGATGTATTAAAACTATTTTCACATCAATCAATGAATTAAATCAATTAAGATTTAAAATAAAACGTTTATTTTTGTGTCCTTTTTTATGCTCCAAATAAGTGCATGAAAATGAATGTAAATTTTCAAAATATTTCAGGCTGTGTAGAGAAATGCAGAAATATGTATCGGATAGTGTGCGACTCCTCGTTGTAGATGGAAGTTAAGTAGGAATAATGCACCAGATGTATCTGCTCTTTTGTAATATCAAGGAATATTGTTAGCTAGCGATGTATTGTAGATACTTGTTGTTTAAATATAAGAGAGCTGCAATTGCTGGCAGAAGTATCAGTCAGTAGACCAACATAGGTTAAAGAAAACTCTAGTCTTGTGTATTCTTTGTAAGAGAGTTGGCGTTGGGCATTCAATGCAATTAAAGATTGTGAGTATAAACACTATTAGTTAGCCTAAAGTAAAACAAAAACAAAATATTGCCCCGGGTATCCCGGGATTTTCGGGATTTCAAAAATCATATCCCGGGAATCGGGAAATCCCGAATTTTCCTAAATCCCGGGATGTCCCGGGATGGAAACTCTAGTTAATTTGATTCTCGTGCGACTCGTCAGCCTGCATTGTTCGGTGTGATTAGTCTGCTAAAGACAATAAATTGTGCCTAAGTAGTGTGAAATGAGAATATTGAAATTATTCGCTTGACCAGGTGAATCCCGCTGGTCATCGCGGGTGCTTGTGTGGGGTCAGTCACCCTTGTTGGACCGAGTCACCCTTGTGCCGCATCGCCTATCACCTTAAAAAGCTTCCTCTCTCGTATACGCTCGTATATAGATTTGCACAGGCTGAGGGGTTGCGACCCACCACTTTAGGAAGCTATGCGCTACGCAGCACGACCCGCCACGTGAGAGCTCCTAAAATTCACCAACGATACCTAGGTCATCGCCGTTTGGTGGGTGGCGCATAAGCTGCTGCTGGTTACGTACCGAAGCATTCGTTTCTAATGGACCATGCGTTTGAAAGGTATGTAAAAACATTCGTTTCATTAACATGTCTCTCCCCCTTTTCGACCTTCCCTCCCATCTATTATATAATCGCCTTATGATAGAGAATATGTGTTCCAAATTTGGTGGAAATCGGTTGAGAGGCTTCAATGTTACGAATACAAAATCCTCCCTCTTTATCTAATGACTCTCTCAACCACTTTGTTATCTTCCCCCGGGGATAGAGAATGTGTTTTCCAAATCAGGTTAAAATCGGACCTGGGGGTTAAAAGTTACACTGAATTTATTGCTTTCTAAAGAGTTTTTCTCTCTCCTAACCCTCCCACTCCCTTCTCCTGAGGATAGAAAATATGTGTACCAAATTTGGTTGAAATCGATCAAGTGGTTCAGAACTGCCGTAATCTGGAAAAGTGGCGTAACAGCCATTTTGCAACATGCATGTTTTCCATTTTTCTGTTAAAGAGCTCGATGAGTAGTACTCGTTAACACCATTTTTGGAAAATGGCGTTTACGTCACTTTTTCAGATTACGGCAGAGAAGTAGTTAGCGAACATACATATGTATAGATTGGTTTTTGTATATACAGATAGATTTGATTGATCAAAATCAGAGAATAATAAAATAGTTTTAGTTTAAATAATGTTTTGTAATCAGGTTTTGATTAGTTTCGCTGGCAATTGACTATTACTTATGCTGTTTGATGAGCGGTAAACGTAGTATATTGAAATACTTATCCACTGAAATCCATTCTTATATCTGTGTCAACCAAAACTGCCTGAATCCAAAAATTCGGGTAAAATTGATTTTTCAGCCGAAAGGATGGCCGAAAGGATCATTTGGCCGAAAGGGTCATTTGGTCGAAAGTGTCATTAGGCCAAAAGGGTCATTTGGCCGCAAGGGTCATTTGGAAAGTGAGAAATTAGGAAAAAGAAAAGAGACGTCCCACTTCTCACGGAATGTGTAGTGAGACGTCTCACTATCCACTTCGCACTACTCGCTTTTCACAGTGAGAAGTGAAAAATGAGGAGTGAGAAAAGAGACGTCTAACTCCTCACTCCTTATTTCTCACTTCTAGATGTCAACAGTGAGATGCGAAAAAGAAGAGTAAGAATTGAGACGTCTCACTTCTCGCTCCCCATTTATCATTTCTAGCAGTGAAAAGTGAGAAGCGCAAAGTGAGTAGTGAGAAGTATCACTACTCACTTCACTCTCATTTTTTACAGTGAGAAGTGAGAAATAAGGAGTGAGAAGTGAGACGTCTCACAACTCACTTCGCGCTCTTATTTTTTTACAGTGAGAAGAGAGAAATGAGGAATGGGATTTGAGAAGTCTCTTCTTACTCCTAATTTCTCACTTTTCAAATGGCCTATTCGGCCGAATGTCTTATTCGGCCAAATGATCCTTTCGGACTAATGACCCTTTCGGGCAAACGACCATTTCGGCCAAATGACCCTTTGAGCCTAATGATACTTTCGACCCAATGACCCTTTCGGCCTTAAAGTCTGTTCGACCAAATGGTATATTCGGCAAAATGGCATATTGGGCCAAACAACTTTTGACCTAGTGACATTCGGCCAAATGGCCCTCGGCCAAACGACCCTTCCCCATAAAGACCATTTGGCATAACGGTCATTTGGCATAACGAACATATGGCATAATTTTTGTTTGTTCATAAAATAAATTACTAGACTCAGTGGTGCTGATAAAAACCTGAAATAGTGAGTATAACATAATAAAATACACAATCCTTTCGAAGGAAGCATGCATTAGCCGAGTATGGAGCGCTTGCTTGGATTAAGGAAATGGTGGATATTACCCCTTTTTTACAAAGTAGTTGCTCGCCCAGATTTAGACAATGGTAGATGTGATCCCTTCTTTAACCCTTTATAAGGCAGTGGCAACTATATTGCCACCAACAAATTATATGTTTTTCTATTCATTAACAAGAGCTCTTATTATTATTTTCTATGTAGTGGCTTTATTGGCTACCTAGTAATCCCTCAGATAAATTTGAGCCATAAAAAAAATGAAATGTCAATTTGAGAACAGTTTTTTTACGAGCAGATCGTAAGTTTCGAGTGGAAGAAGGATTTCCATTTATAATTCGTTAAAATAACGACAAAGATATATTTTTCTCGTTGGTATTAATTATTTTTAATCTCCTGTGTTAGATTATGGCGTAATTAGCGTGCCTTTTTGTATATTTGGTTTTTAGATGTTTGACGAAATTGTGTTTTTTTTCCAAGGATCCCCCCTTGAGAACAAAAGCGCAAAAAAAAAAATTTTTTTTCACTTATAATGCGTTCTCTGACTCGGACTCTTCATTAAGAAATGTAATGTGCCTTGATTTGAGTGGTTTACGTAAAGCTTAATTTTTTTAAATCTTTTTTTTTTTATTTTTGTTGTTGGCTGTTTTCCCGCTTGCCGGGCAGTAGCAACTACAGTGACCGGCATAATAAAAAGCCCTCTCGCCGTTTTTCATACAAAATGATCAACTTTGGAGATCTAGATCTCGATTGCGTGTGAACCAATTTTGGTGAAAATTTGACCAGAGCTCAGATATAACTTGAATTTTACCACATCTGAGTTTCGACCATATTGATTCATAGGGTAAAAAATTATTGCGGTAATACCAAAATGAATGTTTTGACAAAGTGGGCTTTTTATTATGCAGGTCACTGTATATTGCCAACAACGTTTTCCCGCTTGACGGGCAGTGGCATCTATATTGCCACCAATTTTTCAATGTTTCTGAACCGTTTCATGTATAACAAAAATACATTTGAGTTTAATACCATGTCAGCATTATGTCCTATTGTTGTTTTTGTTAATTCATTGTTTAGATTCGTCAGCCTTATAAAGGGTCAAAAGTAGCCCAAGCAACACCGGCAACATCTTCTCTAGAAATCAATTAGAAAATATGTCACATTTATATTTAATAGTTGTTTCGAGAAAACAAGTTATGTTACATGAATCAGGAAACAGTCATACATACGACACGTGTTAACTTCGAATTACATAAAAGTTGCATTAATCTCCATGTAACCCGTTTTTTGGATGTTACCTAAATGTTCCATCGTATGTTACAATACCGTTGGAAATTATTTAAAAGTAACTAGTCTATTAAAACTTTGGTAACTTTTTCACCTTTCAACAAGTCAAAGGTTTTCTCCTACCGTGGAAAATGGACATTAGAAAGAATTCTGTAACTATGTTCTCTGATAGCGACAAAAAGTTGTGGAAAAAATTAAGCGTAATGGTAATTTTACCCGTTAAAAGAAAGCGTTATTGTCCCAACTCAAAAACTACAAAAATCCTCTTGGATGTTCTGAAAGTGATTCAATTCAACAAATGCCACAAGTATCTAGCGCCGATGAGCAAAATCCTCAGCCAATGAGTTTTGACCGGAGGCAGCTGGTCAATACGCCTACAAATGAGCAGATTGCTGAAAATGATGAGTTGGATTCTGAATCAGAATTTGAAACTTATGATAAATTGAAAGCTGGTATGACAAATTTCAAAGAGGATTTGAAAGATCAAGGCGATAAAATTTCAAATCAAGCATACCGCTCTGAACTCATTGCTTGCCCTATTAAAAAGTCACATTACGGATAACGTATTACCCAAAGATGCTAGAACTTTGGTGTACGCCTCGCAATAACTGTCTTGCAGCGAATTCCAGTATTGGTGGAGAATACTGGCATTACGGCTTATACAAAGTCCTCAATGAGACACTATCTACTTATGAGGATTTGCCAAACAAGTTATCGTTGAACGTGAATATCGATGGCTTGCCAACTTTCAAAAGTTCAACAACATCATTTTGGCCAATACTAATAAATATACACGAAATACGGGAAACTTTGAATCCTTTAGTAGTAGGCGTTTTCTGCGGAGCATGTAATTTATGAGTAAATATTTATGGTAGATATTTATATATTAAATTATTTTTAATTTTTACAGCGAAACCAAAAGATATAAACGTTTTTCTAGCACCTTTTGTGTCCGAATTAAATGATATTCTTGAAAAAGGGCTTATCATAAACCAGCAAATGGTACTCATAAAACTACGGTGTTTTATTTGCGATACACCTGCTCGCGCGATGCTTCGAGGTCAGTATTTATACGAAAATAGATAAAAAATATACTGCCGTTATATGCATAATTGTCCCATGTACCTAGGAATCCCAGCAAATATGGGACAAATATGCATATGACGGCAATGTAGTCTCCAATTGAACATAATCTCCAAAAAAAATTCTTACAAAAAGTAGTTAGATGAACTTTTATTTTTACCTTGATCTGTGTATAGAATAGAACGAGTAATCGAAAACATTCCCTCTTCTTACGCACTTCAATAGAAATTTACTTGAATCATTGAATAAAATATGAATAATTATTCTAGGTGTCATAGGACATAACGGCTACAATTCGTGTTTGAAATGTGTCACCGAAGGGGAGTACTCACATGCTTTTAAAACCATGATTTTTCCAGAAACAGACGCTGCTTTAAGAAATGATTCGGAATTTCGTTCCAGGATTTACGAAGGACACCATAAGTTCGATTCTATTTTGGAAACAGTACGTGACCTAGATATAGCTAAAGATTTTCCGATCGGGGACTCTTTACACTTATTAGATTTAGGAATTATGAAACGACTGCTAAATGGTTGGAAATCTGGCAGCCTCAATAATTACAAAGCTAAATGGACGGCTAAAGAAGTAGAAGGCATTTCCGCTTTTCTGAAAACATGTAAATTGCCGAGAGAGTTTCAACGTCCTGTTCGAGGCCTAGACCACCTTGCTCGCTGGAAAGGTACAGAGTTGAGAACATTTCTACTGTATTTAAGTGTTATTGTACTGAGCAAATTTTTTGAATCGGACGAAATTCTTGATCATTTTTTAAATTTTTTCTGTGCTATACAGATTTGCATAAGACACGATCAAAATCCGAATAATTACAAAATTGCTCGTAGTTTGATAACAGATTTTCTCAAAGGAGTAAAGATTTTGTATGGCGAACAAATGTTCTGTAGCAATATGCACAGTTTATCGCATTTAGTTGACGACGTTGAAAGGTTTGGGTTACTGGATACATTCGATGCTTACCCCTTCGAATCCAAGTTGTACACGTTGAAACGACTAATTCGTAGTGGAAACTTACCACTGTCGCAGGTTGCTAGAAGAATAATAGAAATGTAGCAAACAGTATCCAATCAGAAAAATCAATCCTGCAAATCAAAGCGACAAACTTCTCTCAAAAGAAAACTATCAGGACAACATATTCCACCTCAGTTTGCATCTTCACTACAAGAGGAAAGTTCAGATTTATATTCATTTGTAGACTTTGGTGATTATTGTATAGATACTCAAAAATCAGTGGATCGGTGGATTTTAACAAGAAACATGAAGGTTGTATCTGTTGAGTATATCGTCCATGATACAACGTCTAATAGCATTGTGTTAATTGGTCAGCCATTAATGAACCTTTCTGATTTGTTGAAAAAACCTGTATTGTCTTCTTCGTTACAGATCTACGGATCAGACCTAAGACAAGCGCCACAACTTCTCATTGAGTCAACTCAAGTTTATTGCAAAATGGTTCAAATCGAATGTCAAGACATAAAACTACCGAAATCAGTTTTCTTTCCTTTAATACATACGATCAAGTAGTGATTATGATGTTTATTGATTTAATAACAAAATAATAAAACAACCGAACTGAATAGTTTGCATTTCACTGTGGATCTGAATATCCATTGCTCTATACCTGCTGATTTGTAAATATCACCCACCATCGTGAAGTGACGAGGTTGTACTGTTCAAACATCATTCAAACATCATCTCCACTTGATGATACAGATGAAGAACTTTCGGATTCCTTTGATTCAGTGTCATTTGAATTATCCAGACTTTGATCACCGTGTGATAGATGTACTACTGCTGCCTGAGATGGTCCAGGGAAGTTTGCATCAGGAGTTTGTATAGCATCAGCAGGTCCTGCAGCTTTCTGCCTTTTTCTTGAAGATGAAGCTCGACGTTCTCCACTTCCACTTTCGTAGCGTTTTAGTTCCAAATTCTTGTACCTTAGAAGCGTTTTGAATAAATGATCACTTTGCTCATGTGTGTTGGAACAGTCGGCGGCCTGCATAACTTGCTGCATCAACTTGATGAAGTTTGGGAACGTCTCCTGAAAGTTGATATTGTGACTGCATTCATCAGATCCTTTCTTTGTGCGTTTGTTCGCCATCCAAGAAAAATGGGTTAACACGTTCGGTGTTATCAGCTTTCGCACTATTGTCCTAAACAACGGCCCACTATCTCGTTTGCCATTGAGGCTGTAGATCGAATGTGTGTATCGGAAAAATTTTCCAGAGAATTCTGTATCAGATAAGCGTTGTTCGAAGATCTTGAACGCTTCGACGGAATTGATTTTGGGCATACTCTCAAATTCCGTAAATTCTTCATCGTAACGATTTCCAATTGGCGTAGCATCATTTGAATTTTTCATCAACATTAATTTATTAACATTGGCCATGAAATCGGTCAATTTTACCAAAAGTCCCTCCTGAACGTTCAATCGATCGTTTGTTTTGCACACCTCAGCATTGAGCTGGGATAACTTTGCTTCGAAAGCGTCCAACCGGACATTTATCTTACGCAACTCGGTAATGACTGAGTATTGGTATTCGTTAACAGTAGAAGAAGATGCCATCTGCTGCAAATCAGTGTCAACTCCCAAATCAACTTCGTCTTGCTTGATGTTCGATAACTGATCCATAATAACTTCATTATCGTTATCTGTGAGTGCATAGTAATTACCATTTTCAAGCTGAGCATATGGCTTCCCATCGCTAGCTATTATAACGGGAATTGTGATGGGTTGAGAAGCCTGAAATAGAATCAGTCATATAAATTTATTTTATTGTATATATTCTAGTGAATTAGTTAAGGTAGTTGACCTAAAGAACCCCAAATAGTGATTTCAAAAGTTGATTCGTTCTCTCGAATATTTTTTAGAATCAGAGGAAACTAGAAAGCACTGTATGCACTTGCTGACGCCAACTTGCATAAATTTATATAGAAAAAAATGCTCACCGAGTTTTCAGTATTGCTGACGCGAACTTGCTGAACCGATGTGCCACTTGTCGCCATTGGTATTATTGTTGATTGAAATGGACCTACAGCATTCCGTTGATCCTCATATACAGATGCATTATTCGTAATGAGGTTCTCATAAACCGGATTCTGGTTCGAATAATGTGCAGGAAAAAGAGAGTGAGACGTCGATGTACCAGAGGCAGCAGTGTGCATATTTGTCGTCATGGATGATGTATCCGATGCGGAGTGTTTCTTGCGATATGTAGTTGAATGTGATACTTGAGAATTCGGGATAGGCTTCGAAATTTCGTTGGTAGATTGTTCAACGGTTGCTACTTGACGTTTGGGAGCAGTGTCCTTGTTGAGATTCACATACACATGGTTTCGATTCAATGGATGAGCAGGAATCGCAGTATGGGAGGCTGAAGATCCAGAAACAGCTACATACGCATTTGGCAAAGTCACGGATGCCGAACTTCGTGCGGTGAGCTTCACACCTGGCGAAATCACATCTGGGTTGGAAAAATAGCAAGTTGGTTGATCGGAAGATGTCGCATAACCTGGGGCTCGAATGGGGGACACAACAGTGACCGCAGGGGGAGTAAAGACGCTTGGTCCATCATTCATTCCAGATTCTTGCAATTCTTGAGCAGCCTGTAATCCAAGAATACATATTCAACTTTTAAAACTTCCTATAATAAAGTAAAACGTTACTTACTAAGTTATAACTCTTCGATTTGAACTTTGGCTTTGCTGGAGCAGAACGTGTTCCATGACCCATTTGAACGGCATCCTCAGAGTCAGTAACTTTTTCGAGCGATGCCATCAAATCCTCCGCATGCAGAAAAGTTTTAGCCCGTCCGAGAATTTTACATTTTGTTTTTTCCATGTATCTTTTTCTGGCCTAGAGTTTTCGTTTTTCGAAAGGCTGACCAGATTTGATGGTGGCCAGTAAACAAATTTGTCTTCCACCCAATTCGATGGAACTACTGTCATTGAAGGCAGCGATTTTCTTGATTTACGCGTTTGTACAATACAGTACGGCATTGCGGACAATTTTTTTTTAAAGATCGACACGCTTATCACCAGAAAAAGTTGAAAAAAACAATTAAAAACAACAAGAACGATCTGAATAAATTAAAACACGTAGATCAAATGCGGAACAAGTGAAAACAACGGATCTGTCAAAACTCAAGTTACACTGCTGCAAAATTTAGGCGAAAATAAGTTTTGTTGTGATTACATTTGTCAAATTACGGATGCATCGCAATATTATGTAGAACATATGTAGGGTGACCACACGGTTAGATGACTTTACCCATTAATGGGTACTATGTTATTGTTGATATTATTCCCACCGTGAAAAATTCACCCATTTTCTTGAAAAAGTGCCGCTACTCATTTTAATGGGTAGTGGCGCTTTTTAAAGAAAATGGGTGAATTTTTCACGGTGGGAATAATATCAACAATAACATAGTACCCATTAATGGGTAAAGTCATCTAACAGTGCATATGAAATTTTTCCAAAGGAGGACAATTCACCCAAATCGTAGCGAAAAAGGAGGACATTTGGTTAAAAAGGAGGACATTAAAAACATCGATCGATTTTTGGTTTTTAATATGATGGAAAATATTATATTTGTTAGAGTTTTGCACACTAATGTTCATTGGAAGAAGTTTTTGTAAGAACCAGCAAGTAACCGAGCAAACAAGAGATCGTATAACAATGAGCAAGTGGATATATTCTTAACTGTCATTATAGTCTATATCAATTTCTAGTTATAAACTGCAAGCACCTTCTTTGTAATGGTAAGATTTTAGCTTAAACTAATTTTGAAATCAACTGTGAGCAGAATTTTAACAAGAACAGCTCATCGCATACAATTCTGAAAATTTGTCAATAGATAACTGACTGAACATTAGGTTCTATAAAGACCGAACACAAGATGCTTAGTAGACCAGTGGAATTTTTTCTTGAATGCCATTGAGAATCACAATTTAAGGCATGTAAATGAGAATGATATTGTTAACTGTATCACCAAGTTCGTAAATGAAGAAAATTAAAACTATTCAGATTTAGACTAAAGAAACTTAACTGTTCAGATTAGTTCAGATTTATATTCCATTCTAGGCATGGCATAGGGGCTACTCTTTGCCGCACATATTCAAGAAACGTACCGTGCGATGCGTTCCAAAAGCAATTCGATGGATGTTTACTCGTAGAAAATTTTGAGAAGCATTTGCATTTTTCCTAATCCATTTTACCAATAGGACCTATTCTTTTGTTATCTTCGACATCTGTGTTACTGTAACTCAAGCATTTAATTTCCGATATTAGCATTGATTTTATTAAAAACCCAAATTTATCCCCAAGTGGTGATTATGCCTTTCTCGATTCGATATGTTGGATTCGAATTAATGTTGTAAATGCTGTGCTAATTGCCTACATCTTGGCGGTTAAAATATTTAATGCAACTCTATCACGCTGCTTATAAATTACTCAATAATTGAGTAATTTTTAAGCAATTATTACGAGAGTAATGGATTGCGTCATGGCTAAATTGATTAATGACTTAAAGTGTGCATGTAAACAGCGTATTTGTTAAAAGAAAAATAGAAATATTATTCAAATCGAATGAGTTATTAGCAAACAAAAACAATAGTGTCCAACTAGGAAAGTTTCTCCGTCGAATGAAACTAGTTGCACTCGAGTCGGTCAAGTCCTTCTATATGAAACGTGTTTAACAATAAAAAATTCCCGGGGCTACACACACACACACACACACAGTCAGACATGTGCTCAGTTTTTCGAGCTGAGTCGATTGGTATATAACACTATGGGTCTCCGAGCCTTCTATCAAAATTTGGCTTTTGGAGTGAAATTATAGCCTTCTGGTACAACTTTGTTGTACGAGAAAGGCAAAAACTTAAAGGAAAATATTTCATATTAGAAAGCAAAACACCATAATATGTGCAACGATTAATTTGCGAATGGATCTCAGTTGCAGTATTGTTTAATAAACTAGAATTACAGCAGAAAAAAGTTATTTTTTGAAAATATCCAAAAAGGAGGACATTTTAGCGAAAAAGGAGGACATCTGATTTTTAATGAAAAAGGAGGACATGTCCTCCTTTGGGATACCATATGGTCACCCTAAACATATGTAACTTTTTCATACCCCTTCAATTGCAATCAACGCAGGCTTTTTTATGAATGAGTGACAGACTGACATGCTGAAAGTCAAGTAATAGTTGCAAATGAATTTAACTAGTCCACGGGATTATTTATTACTCAATTGTTATTTCTAAGTAACTTGTTGTTATGTCTTTTCTATAATCAATTCAATGTGCCGACCAAAAAATCTTGGACAACTTCAAATGTTTGATTTGTTTTGCGAATTAGCATTGAAACATGGTTCATTTCGAAATTAAAAAAAAATAATAATAAAAAGCGTTTTTGACATTTTTGGTTAAGTTTGATGGATGAAGGTGTGTGTGATTCTACTGTACCACTTGCGAAGTATTGTTTTTGCTGGTTATCCAGCCACTTTTAGAAAAAAAATATGTTAGGCTCTTTTTAGTGGAATCTGGGTGGTGCGGATAGAATCGATTTGGTTGTCAAAGTGAAGCCAAAATTTTCTATTGTGCCGGAGCAATGAGAATAGATAGAAGGTGAGGAAGAAGACCAAATGCAAGTGTGTTAGTGGATGATGAAAAATGTAAACAGCAAATGGTGACGTACATATTTGCACGGCTTCTTATGGGAGCTCGTTCGAATGTAGTAGTGAAAGCTTTTTTGCCATACACAAAAGGCACGCACACAATATATGGATTTCCATACCTTAGTATTTATTTACATTGGTGCCGGAGCCAAACATTGAAGATTGTGGTTATGTTCGTTTTAGATCTTATATTGAGAAGTATTGTTATTATTTGGGGAAAAAATAAAAATAAACTTAGTTTGAGTTTTGCATTCTTTTTAACAAATATATTCACATTACATTTCGAGTAGAAAATTAGTAGGAATGCAACTAAAATGCACTCGTTACGAGATTTCACGAGATTCAGAAGCTGATTGGAGCAGGAATGTATGTAAACCATCGTAAAGTCATGTAGAGTCTCGCGCATTTGTGCGCCTTCATGCAGCATGGAAAGAGAAATTCGAAGAGCGGGAAATGTTTGACAGTCAAGTAACTGCAAAATAACTTTGCATGTGGGATTGATTTCAAAATATCCCGCTACTCGCTTGAGAGCACAAAAGCGGCTCTATCCGCAGCACCCAGAGTGGAATGTATTCAACCGTCTAAGACGAGTTTAGTACTCTCCATTTAATTCCACCAATTATTTTGATATCTTTGCAGATACGTATTTCGACCTCAACTGTGTGGTCGAAATACCTATCTGCAAAGATATCAAAATAATTGGTGGAATTAAATGGAGAGTACTAAACTCGTCTTAGACGTCTCGCTGGTTCCACCATCAGTGTTTCATTCATGTTTTTAAAATTTTCAATTAAATGAAATAACTATGTAGCTGCCAAAAAAGGCGCCGTAATTGCAAAGTTGATTGATTCGTAGATAAAATAACGCATTCATACACCAAAACAATTGAAAAATATTTGAATCTCGTGATTCATTCGTAGTTCGAATTTGCAGAAAATAGAACTGAGGGTTATACCAGTTTTGAGTTATTGTCAGTTGATGTTTTTAGAACAGCTGCTGAGAAATTGGAAGCGCTTTTGGAAACATTACAACACCCGCGCGGTGTATCGCGTTTAAAGTTTGTATGGAAATTAGTATGGGAAAACATATTTTTTACATTTTTACTTCTAGAGGTTTCAGTTTATTGTAAACCAAGTGACACATTATGTTAAAATATAACCCAAATGAAGCCGATGAACTTTGCTGAAGAAGGTTCGATGCTGGAATGTCCACAAAAAAAGTTATAACCCTTCGAAAATTGCAAAAACTCTATTATTCTGCCAGCACTGCCGAACTAGGGACCAATAATTTAACTGAGAGTTATATCAAAATTATTAATCTTATAGGGCTGGGATGCAAATTGGAGTTACTCAGAATCATTTCTCAACGTAAGGGTCCTTTCACAAATTACGTAACGCTAAAGGGGGAGGGAGGGCGTTCAGCCGAGCGTTACGATCCATACAAAAAATTAGGCCTTCCATACAAAAATGGTTACGAGGGGGAGGGTGGGGGTCCAAAATCACCAAATTTAGCGTTACGTAATTTTAGAAAGAACCCTAAGAATCGGGACAAGAAGCAAGAAAGGTTTTGTCCACAAACAATCGTAGGTTGCCCGGTAGTGCTGGCAGAAACATTTATTTCAACTTTATGTGGGTAATATTTTTGGGGTCATCGGCTAATTTTATTAAATTCATCGGCCAATAAAAAATTTAAAATTGTAATGTTTTTGAATCTATCATACTCAGAATTGTTGTATTGCATGTTTGCACCTGAGTTGCATAATTTTCAGTGTAAATAGTTTTGGTGATGGTGTATCAAAACATTTGAGAGGTGGTGTGTCTGTAAGAAATATCAAAAAATGGCGATAAATTACAGCAATAATCAGAATTGAAATCAATGAGATTATACAAATATGTGCTATTTAATAAGTTGTATAGTATTATAACTTTATTTATTATTGCAATGTCATAATTTTAAGTTTTCACAAGCATTCATTGGCAATAAAAAAACTAACAAATTTTAAATGATGGAACGTTCATAATTATAATTTATTTTATCCTAAAACTTTAAAATATTCATGGCCCATGTATTTTTACCATGCACAATAAGAAGTTTCACCATAAATTTTCAATGGCATGTAAATTTAGGTCATATTTTATGAATCTACCCAACACATTGTTTTCAATGTTTTTAAAATTATAACGATTATTATGCACTGATATTTTGTATTCCTATAAACATTTCGAATGACTTTCGTAGCTTACTTTTAGCAAAATATGTAACATAACTTTCCGATAGAGAAACAATGTTTAGCATCCTGAAGTTGCTGAAATGATACAAAGTAACCTAAATCTAAAGTTATGATAGAGTTTCACAGCAACAGTTGTGTGATTTTTGGTTACACAATCATTACGAAAGGACCTATTATGCGACGATTGCAATAAGTCACAATGAGTCTCACCTTTTGCGCTTTTTTGGTTGCATTACTGTAGCTATCATCGTTGCAACAGCTTTGAATTTTTTCTTGATTTGCCACGTAATACTTACTGCTACTTATTTGTAACAATGTGTGCTACTAGGGGGGTCCCGTAGCGTAGTTGGCTACACGTTCGCCTTATAAGCGAATGGTCATGGGTTCGATTCCCAGCCCCTCCACCAAACCCTCGTCAGTCGCCGGATGCGCAGCCCATGCGGTAGCGTATTGGGGAACGCGTCTTACCGTCACTGTTGCCTGATGACGACTGACAACTTGTTCTTCTCGGAGGCATTCCTCCAACGGACCCGGCTTAATGGCAACTAAACAATGCAACGAACATTGGATGCACGACATGGACGAATGGACACAATGGACTCACGATGAGATGGACTGGCAACGACAACAATAATGGTAATGGAAATCTAAAAATAGATTCTGTGTGGACTCTGTTCAGCAGAATACCACAGTAGATCTCGGCACAGTAGCGGTTAAGTAACACAGAGTGCCTAACAAAATAAAGAAAGGAATAAAAAAAAAAAAAAAATGTGTGCTACTTGGGAGGCGCTTGCTCTGATTACGACAATTGTGGATGTGATATCTTCTTTAAATTAGAGCGATCGCTCGGCATAAGGCGATGGTGGATGTGAGCTCTTAGCTCTTCATTAAAACTAGGCGCTTGCTCGGATTAAGACAAGGGTGGATGTGATCACTTCTTGAAAAGCAGGCACTTGCCCGGCCTTCTTAAAAAGTAGTTGCTCGCCCAGATTTAGACAATGGTGGATGTGATTCCTTATCTTTAAAAGTAGATGTTTGTCCGGATTAAGAAGTTTCAACTAATTGTTGGTGAAACTGGAAACACTGAAAGCGATTAAGTGAAAAATATGTTGGGAAGAAAGGTCCGCTAGAATTCAATACTAGAAAGTAAGTAAGTGAATTAATCAATCTATAACTTTGAAGCTGATCAAAAAAAAACTGATATCAAAAAAAAGTATTTTGATGTGACTATTCCTAACAGTAGGCGTTTGTCCGGATTAGGGCAATGGTGGAAGTGATCCCTTCTTTAAAAGTGGGCGTTTGCCCGCAAAAATCCAATGGGGATTTGATCTCTTTTTTAAAACTAAAAGTGATAGTTTTTATGAAAATAGAAGTTTGTTCAGAATACGGCAATGGTATATGTTATTCGTCATTTGAAAGTAGGCGTTTTCTTGGAATATGATGGTAAATTTGATTACGGGCGTTGTCCCGGGTAAGACAACGGTGGATGTGATTCCTTTCTGTGAAAGTAGGCTTTTGCCCGGATTGACACAATCTTGGTTTTGATCCATTCTCCAAAATTAGGTGTTTGTCAAAATCGAGTCAGGGGATTTAAAATTATTTTTTTATGTAAGCGTTTTCCTGGAATAAGTCAATGACGGATGTGATCCCTTTTTCGGAAGTAGCCATTTCGTTTTCCATCCTTCCGAAAAATGTCTATCATCAGTCTAAACCTATCAGAACATATCCGCGATCTACTCTAACTATGTGAAAAAATACATCCAAAACCCATTCCCTTTAAGGACAAGCGTAACAGAATCCAAAACTAAATTCACTCGCGCTTTCAAGGGCACGCTTTTGTTTTTATTGTTTCAGCTTTGCAGTGTTGCAGCATGCGTGGAATAAAGAAAATTAAACTCAACGTGTGCTCTTAAAAAAGGCGAGTGAATTTTGCTTTTGGATTTCAAGATGCTTGTCCTTAACAGTTCCAAATTATGCCAAATGACCCACATTTTTGTTACAGTTCAAAATTATGCCAAATGCCCGTTATGTCAAATGACCGTTATGCTAAATGGCCTTTATGCCAAATGACCTTATGCCAAATGACTTTATGACAAATGGCCCACTCCCTTCCTGTTACATGAGTAAAGACTTCATTTAGAATAGTACAGGTATACCTCGATTATATGGACTTTTTCTATGCAAAAAAGTCCATATAATCGAATTTTCCATATAATCGAAGCAAATTTTTTTTTCTCGAAATTTGTGTTACACTATGAAATAAGTCTCAAAAGTTGAAAGAAAATATCCATATATTGCCTTACAGTCTAATCCGCATGTTTAGGCTCATTTTATGATAACTCAGTAGATTATGATTTTCCATAAGAACGTAACCTTTTTTCCAGCCGCTTGTTTCTAAGATTACATTAGTAATGAAGACTTCGCACACTAATATACAGTGCCTTCCTGTTTCAGCAACAAAGCAAACACTGAGTGGTCGAGAAAGGTATATGTTTGATTCAAAAACTGGATTTATATAGAAGGACTGACATTTGTGTCCTCTTTTGATTTGATCGCAGCAAATTGAAACCGATGTAAAGTTTTGTCCTATTGTCTCCTTATGAAAATTGGCCGGATTGGACTATGGGCTCAGAAGATATGGCCAAAATGCATTTGTTTATGAAAAATCGCGTAGAAACAGTCTCACTTTTCTGACACTTATCTTTAAAAGATCTCCTTGCAACAAGTGCACCTACATCTGCTAAGTGGAATATTAAAGGATAAATTGTTATGGCTATTTTGGACTATGTTCGTATATTAAAGCAGGGCTGTATTTTGCATCGGGTTTAAAAATTCAAAACGACGCACAGTGGCGGGCCCTCATAAACATCCCGGACAAAACTTAAGATTGCATTCAAGATTTTACCACCGCGCGCTGTTGTATTTTGTACAACCCTAACGAAAAACACATCGCTCACATTACACATCATGAACGAGTTTGCATGAGCGTTTCAGGATCACGCTTTGCTGAACGGTTTAGCAGCAATTGATTTAAGAACTGCTAACAAGAACATTCTAAAGATATTCAATTTCTTTTCCTACCGTTGAGCGTCAGTATAATCCTTAAGCCTTGTGCTGAACAAATGTGAATACCAGGATATTCGACAACATTTATTTAAACATAAAGACTGCTCGAAGAGTTTTCAGTTTTTTACATTCAAATAATTATCAAGTTCGTCCAGAAGAAATAATGCCAGGTTTGAAAACCATTTGGAACTTTATGTATCACATATTGAAATAAACTCTTCCAGTTTCGTGGATATACCTAAAAAATCAGTCTCAGTGGGTACGATTTGCTGGATGTTAATGTATCATCCGTCCTTCTATACTTAATTCCATGCACCAAAAGCAGAAAAAGGTTGGAAGCAAAGATCTAACAGCTAAATATGACAATCTCATCTTATCACTTGCTCCGCATACTATCAGTCTGACAATTCGCTTCACGTTTTCGTATGGCAGAGATCACCAAAAATACGCATTATTCTTCACCACCTATTTGTAAGGACGTGGCCGCGGCTGTTGCAGATTAAAGAATTGTATATTTATCATTATATACAATGAAATTTTCCAACGCGAAAATGGTAAATCAATCAAGTCAATCGAACATATGACTCAGAGTGCATCTCCATATATAACATCACAACATGCCTTACGGACCTTTATTTGCCCCAATGTACCATAATAAATATAGAATCAATGTAAAATATGACTTACAATATTCAACATCTTTTTAAAACCCCAGAACGCAAAAAAAAATTAAGCGAAAAAACATGTCCATATAATCGAGGTAAAAAGTCCATATAATCGAAGTCCATATAATCGAGGGTCCATATAATCGAGGTAAACCTGTATTATTTTTCATTTGATTTACGTTGTAGATTTTAAAATGTGTTAGTAGAGCTTATTTGGCTCTCCAGCTAAATTTCTTACATGCTACTCCGAATTCTTACATTTTCAATGACATCTTCAATATTTGTTTCTGCTTATTTCTGTGGCATTTTGATACCTTAGCAAGAAGAAACAATTGAATTGAAGTAAGGTGTAAACAGGCTATTGGATCACATGAAAAATCTCACTGTCCGGACCACACACTTAATCGACGTTTTTCTTCTCGGTAAAATAAATTAACGAACATGATCGTTAAAGCTTATTTTTACTGATATCTCGTTAATAAATATGACGTTTCTCAAGTTTACTGAAAATCGGCAATCAAGATTGCCATAGTGATCGGTAATTCGAAACTTTACCGAGTTTCAGAGTTCCATCTGTCAAACGCAAAACTTCTAGAATAATGTTGAAACAAAAAAAGTGTGAAAAAGCAAAATCAATAGGAAAATGAATTCTTTTTGGTAAGTATTTAATCTGATTTAACTTTCTCCGGACACGATACCAATCTGCTCAAAATTCACAGTAGATTTTATATTGACTACTTTTTTTTCAGTCCATCTTGTGGTACGTTTTTTTATTTCAGCCCATCTGTTTTTCACCTAAAAAAATGACGCCTAGATCTATGAAAATCGCTTCCTCCGCGTGAACATATTTAACATGATACAAAAAACCACTTATTCGAAATTCCAGATCTTTGCAAATAGAAGCCGGTAGTGTAAAAACTTATAAATAAGAAATAAAATACTTAAAAATAAGAAATATGGTTTGTGTACCACTTTCGCTGGTTCATTTCATAACATATGTTTTTATAATCATGTCAAATGCTCGAATCGTTGTGTTTTTATTTAATCGCTCAAATGTCGCAGTAATGATTACTTTCTAAAGAATAAATAGTTCTACAGCTTTGATAATTAGAACATTTATTTGAAATATTTACAAAAAACCCTGATTAATCCACCTAGCGGTAATGGTGCCTTTCTCGTGCATTATAAAAATAGTATTTTGGCCATTACTCTTGAGCCCATAGTCCGATCTGCCCAATTTTCAATAGGAAGCAATGGTAGAGTATCTTCCGTCGAATGCAATTTGTTGCGAGTAAATCGGTTAAGGATATGTGCCTGAAAAATGAGTGACATTTTTTTACTCAATTTTTCTATAAAAAGTGGTATTTTGGCCATAACTTCCGAGCCCATAGTCCGATCTGACCAATTTTCAATAGGAAACAATGGCAGAGTATCCTGCGTCGAATGCAACTTGTTGCGAGTAAATCGGTTAAGGATATGTGCCTGAAAAATGAGTGACATTTTTTTACTCAATTTTTCTATAAAAAGTGGTATTTTGGCCATAACTTCCGAGCCCATAGTCCGATCTGACCAATTTTCAATAGGAAACAATGGCAGAGTATCCTGCGTCGAATGCAACTTGTTGCGAGTAAATCGGTTAAGGATAAGTGCATGAAAAATGAGTGACATTTTTTTCTGTAATAAAAGTGGTATTTTGGCCATAGCTTCCGAGCCCATAGTCCGATCTGACCAATTTTCAATAGGAAACAATGGCAGAGTGTCCTGCGTCGAATGCAACTTGTTGCGAGTAAATCGGTTAAGGATAAGTACCTGAAAAATGAGTGACATTTTTTTTTTGGGTGGGTGCGCACAGACGCACACACACACACACACACACACACACACACACACACACACACACACACACACATACACACAGACATCACCTCAATTCGTCGAGCTGAGTCGATCGGTATATAACACTATGGGTCTCCGGGCCTTCTATAAAAAGTTTGTTTTTGGAGCGATCATATAGCCTTTACCGTATACTTAGTATACGAGAAAGGCAAAAAGATGGAAGCAGAGTGCTATAGCTGGTATGTTACTCTAAGTAATAATAAATTTTCCAACAAAGTTCATGAATCTTCATTCCACATCTTCGATTAAATAAGTATATTGAACTAACGGAGGGGTTGCCGACCATCTGAAAGAATGAACCTTTTAAAATTCCTTTCTATGCGTTTCATGCAGTACCGATGCATATTCATGCTGCTGCCAAACCATTTCTGTCCATCAACGCACGACGCCGCGTATCCATCAAAGCTATGGTCCCAGGCCCAGCTCGATCGATGAATAATGCGTTAGCCGAATGAAGCGACTATCGAGACCCCTACCGTATTGACGGTAGATGGATGATGCGGAAGGGGGGAACAGAGCTCATTTATAAATTAAGATAATAGGTTGATAAATTTTCGGGCCACTTTTGTCGGTAATGTTGCCTATTTGGGAACGGTGAAGAAAGGCGATGACGACACGGTGTACGTTAAATTGATGAACGCCGAGTGGCGGTCCCAAAAAAGGAGGAACGCACAATAATGTACTGAAATATGTTTCACCTATTAATGGACGCTAAAAGGCCTACGAACGATGGCAAAGGCGACCATAAAAATTGCATCGGATGGCTACCTTAGAGACGTTAATAGCGACGTGAGTGATGAAGTGTCTGGATAGTGGCAGTCGTAGAGATATGTTTAGATAACGGACCTATTTGCGGGTGTGGAGTGAAATGTTAGATGGTTGAATTTGTTGTAGAAATTGTGTTTATTATAAAAAAGTTGAATATTTTATCTCTGTAAACTCGACTTTTATACTGAGTTATTTCGTACAAAAAAATTTCATATTTGCATACAGCCAACTGAAGAATGCGAATAAAAATCAAAACTCCATAAATATTAAGTGAGTGGAAGATAATTGAGTTTCTTTTCGTGCTACCAAAGTAGTTGCTGCAGAGAAGGGACTCACTGGTGGACCAGCCAGCAACCAGGAAGAATAAAAAAAGGTGCCGAGCAAAAGTTTAGCACCTGAGTGGCCGTCGTCGAGTCGGTGCTGCTTTCCCTAAGCCATTTATCACAGCTTCTTGATAATTTCTTTCACTTGTCGTCCTGGCGTGGCGCAATGTTCGTTCTTCCCGGTGCCAATGATGCACTCGAATCTGGACTCGTAGCGGGGAGTTTATTTCACGCGTATTTAATTCGCCTTAGGGATGCTTCCGTGGGCTGCGAAATTTATACGTGCCTAACGCTAACTTCCCTTCATAGTGCCTCTTCCTCCGAGGCATTGAGGTTGGATTTCCTCATTTGAGCAACAACCGTAAAGTTTTATCACTAGGACAAAGTTTTGCTGAATAACTTTCCACCATAATAATCTCTTACACAGCCCCACGTCAGGCTTCTCCGCTTCAAAGTTTTTTTTGTTTTGTTCTAAACTTCTTAAGTGCAAAAACAGCTCGTAATGCCCGTTTAATCTTTATATCCGATTCGAGCGTTTTCCATCCCTGTTACGACTGGGCCCTCCTTTGATCAAAGGACCAGACGCGGCCCAACCAGCCGGCCGGCCGGTGAGACGGCACTGGAACTAGCACACGGGAATAATTAATGGAAGGCGAAATTTCTTACGGGCTATTGTTATAATTCCTTGGCAGGAGGACGACGACGCGCCACCAAATCGGCTTGGGACTTGCTTGCTCCGTGTTTAATGACTTTCTTCTGTACGCGGGCAACCAACAACAGTCGGATCAGCAAGTCCGGGAGCGACGATGGCGGTAACGACTGGGACAATTACTACATTTGCTGGAAATTCTCCCATTTATGGCTATTTTCCAAGATTTGTTCAAAGCCTAGATGCCATGACCGGGGTGAAAAAGAAATTAATTAAAGTTGCTCTTTTACTTACACATTTGTAAGCAGGGAATAGTTTCAGTGACCTGGAAAAGTTTATTGTCTTAATGAGGTATGCAATAGGTTTATGTTTAAAAACAAGTGTCAAGTTTAAAGAAGCATTTATTTTGTCATTTTCATGCATTATTAAACAGCAACTGTTGATTTGACACTGTAATAAATATCTTCGACGTTGAACATATTTAGTGCCATTAAGGTATTTCTGCTTACTGAGGGTGTGTGATTTCGATGTTTTTGAACAAATGGAAATGCGGAACTTCACGAGCTAAACCATCGCAACTAAATCTCGATTCTTAAGTTTTTTTTCATTTTTTTTCCGAAATCATCGTTTTGAAGAACGAAAACGAAACACTGGAATCGCTTAATAAAACATATAATGCGAAGCTATACAGGCGAACATTTAACTGTGCGAACGATACATTCATGTACAAACTGCTAAGACTATTCTTTGTCAAACGTTTTATACACTATGACAAGCGTGAGATTTTTTTTAAATTGATGCATGATTTTATTTGGGCATACTTATGGAACTCGTATATTAATATATACTTCCCGATAGATTCTTGGACGAGCTTCCGGATGGATTCCTCGAGGTACTTCTGGAGGAATTTCTGGAGTCATTTTCGAAGGAAATCCTGAAGGAATTTCTGAGGAAATTCCGGAGGAATTCCCGGAGGAACTTCCGGAGGAACTTCCGGAGGAATTCCCGGAGGAACTTCCGGAGGAATTCCCGGAGGAACTTCTGGAGGAATTTCCGGAGGAACTTCCGGAGGAATTCCCAGAGGAACTTCCGGAGGAATTTGCGGAGAATTTTCCGGAGGAATCTCAGGAGGAACTTCCGGAAGAATTCCTGGAGGAACTTCCGGAGGAATTCCTGGAGGAACTTCCGGAGGAATTCCCGGAGGAACTTCCGGAGGAATTCCCGGAGGAACTTCCGGAGGAATTCCCGGAGGAACTTCCGGAGGAATTCCCGTAGGAACTTCCGGAGGAATTCCCGTAGGAACTTCCGGAGGAATTCCCGGAGGAACTTCCGGAGGAATTCCCGGAGGAACTTCCGGAGGAATTCCCGGAGGAATTCCCGGAGGAACTTCCGGAGGAAACTTCCGGAGGAACTTCCGGAGGAACTTCCGGAGGAACTTCCGGAGGAAACTTCCGGAGGAACTTCCGGAGGAAACTTCCGGAGGAACTTCCGGAGGAAACTTCCGGAGGAACTTCCGGAGGAAACTTCCGGAGGAACTTCCGGAGGAAACTTCCGGAGGAACTTCCGGAGGAAACCTCCGAGGAACTTCCGGAGGAAACCTCCGGAGGAACTTCCGGAGGAAACCTCGGAGGAACTTCCGGAGGAAACCTCCGGAGGAACTTCCGGAGGAAACCTCGGAGGAACTTCCGGAGGAAACCTCCGGAGGAACTTCCGGAGGAAACCTCCGGAGGAACTTCCGGAGGAAACCTCGGAGGAACTTCGGAGGAAACCTCCGGAGGAACTTCCGGAGGAACCCTCCGGAGGAACTTCCGGAGGGAACCTCCGGAGGAGCTTCCGGAGGAAACCTCCGGAGGAACTTCCGGAGGAAACCTCGGAGGAACTTCCGGAGGAAACCTCCGAGGAACTTCCGGAGGAAACCTCCGGAGGAACTTCCGGAGGAAACTTCCGGAGGAACTTCCGGAGGAAACTTCCGGAGGAACTTCCGGAGGAAACTTCCGGAGGAACTTCCGGAGGAAACCTCCGGAGGAACTTCCGGAGGAAACCTCTGGAGGAACTTCCGGAGGAAACCTCTGGAGGAACTTCCGGAGGAAACCTCTGGAGGAACTTCCGGAGGAAACCTCCGGAGGAACTTCCGGAGGAAACCTTCGGAGGAACTTCCGGAGGAAACCTCCGGAGGAACTTCCGGAGGAACTTCCGGAGGAAACCTCCGGAGGAACTTCCGGAAGAAACCTCCGGAGGAACTTCCGGAGGAAACCTCCGGAGGAACTTCCGGAGGAAACCTCCGGAGGAACTTCCGGAGGAAACCTCCGGAGGAACTTCCGGAGGAAACCTCCGGAGGAACTTCCCGGAGGAAACCTCCGGAGGAACTTCCGGAGGAAACCTCCGAGGAACTTCGGAGGAAACCTCCGGAGGAACTTCCGGAGGAAACCTCCGGAGGAACTTCCGGAGGAAACCTCCGGAGGAACTTCCGGAGGAAACCTCCGGAGGAACTTCCGGAGGAAACCTCCGGAGGAACTTCCGGAGGAATTCCCGGAGAAACTTCCGGAGGAACTTCCGGAGGAAACTTCCGGAGGAACTTCCGGAGGAAACCTCCGGAGGAACTTCCGGAGGAAACCTCCGGAGGAACTTCCGGAGGAAACTTCCGGAGGAACTTCCGGAGGAAACCTCCGGAGGAACTACCGGAGGAACTTCCGGAGGAAAACTCCGGAGGAACTTCCAGAGGAAACCTGCGGAGGAACTTCCGGAGGAAACCTCCGGAGGAACTTCCGGAGGAAACCTGCGGAGGAACTTCCGGAGGAAACCTCCGGAGGAACTTCCGGAGGAAACCTCCGGAGGATCTTTCGGAGGAACTTCCAGAGGAAACCTCCGGAGGAACTTCCGGAGGAAACCTCCGGAGGAACTTCCGGAGGAAACTTCCGGAGGAACCTCCGGAGGAAACTTCCGGAGGAACTTCCGGAGGAAACTTCCGGAGGAACTTCCGGAGGAAACTTCCGGAGGAACTTCCGGAGGAAACTTCCGGAGGAACTTCCGGAGGAAACTTCCGGAGGAACTTCCGGAGGAAACCTCGGAGGAACTTCCGGAGGAAACCTCCGAGGAACTTCCGGAGGAAACCTCCGGAGGAACTTCCGGAGGAAACCTCCGGAGGAACTTCCGGAGGAAACCTCAGGAGGGACGACCGGAGGGAACCGACGAAGGAACGACCGGGGGAAACCTCCGGAGGAAATACCGCGGGAAACCTTCGGAGGAACTTCCGGAGGAAACCTCGGAGGAACTTCCGGAGGAAACCTCCGGAGGAACTTCCGGAGGAAACCTCCGGAGGAACTTCCGGAGGAAACCTCCGGAGGAACTTCAGGAGGAAACCTCCGGAGGAACTTCCGGAGGAAACCTCCGGAGGAACTTCCGGAGGAAACCTCCGGAGGAACTTCCGGAGGAAACCTCCGGAGGAACTTCCGGAGGAAACCTCCGGAGGAACTTCCGGAGGAAACCTCCGGAGGAACTTCCGGAGGAACTTCCGGAGGAATTCCCGGAGAAACTTCCGGAGGAACTTCCGGAGGAAACTTCCGGAGGAACTTCCGGAGGAACTTCCGGAGGAAACCTCCGGAGGAACTTCCGGAGGAAACTTCCGGAGGAACTTCCGGAGGAAACTTCCGGAGGAAAACTCCGGAGGAACTTCCAGAGGAAACCTGCGGAGGAACTTCCGGAGGAAACCTCCGGAGGAACTTCCGGAGGAAACCTGCGGAGGAACTTCCGGAGGAAACCTCCGGAGGAACTTCCGGAGGAACTTCCGGAGGAAACCTCCGGAGGATCTTTCGGAGGAACTTCCAGAGGAAACCTCCGGAGGAACTTCCGGAGGAAACCTCCGGAGGAACTTCCGGAGGAAACCTCCGGAGGAACTTCCGGAGGAAACCTCCGGAGGAACTTCCGGAGGAAACCTCCGGAGGAACTTCCGGAGGAAACCTCCGGAGGAACTTCCGGAGGAAACCTCCGGAGGAACTTCCGGAGGAAACCTCCGGAGGAACTTCCGGAGGAAACCTCTGGAGGAACTTCCGGAGGAAACCTCCGGAGGAACTTCCGGAGGAAACCTCCGGAGGAACTTCCGGAGGAACTTCCGAAGGAATTCCCGGAGAAACTTCCGGAGGAACTTACGGAGGAAACCTCCGGAGGAACTTCCGGAGGAAACCTCCGGAGGAACTTCCGGAGGAAACCTTCGGAGGAACTTCCGGAGGAAACCTGCGGAGGAACTTCCGGAGGAAACCTCCGGAGGAACTTCCGGAGGAAACCTCCGGAGGAACTTCCGGAGGAAACCTCCGGAGGAACTTCCGGAGGAAACCTCCGGAGGAACTTCCGGAGGAAACCTCCGGAGGAACTTCCGGAGGAAACCTCCGGAGGAACTTCCGGAGGAAACCTCCGGAAGAACTTCCGGAGGAAACCTCGGGAGGAACTTCCGGAGGAAACCTCCGGAGGAACTTCCGGAGGAACTAACCTCCGGAGGAACTTCCGGAGGAACTAACCTCCGGAGGAACTTCCGGAGGAACTAACCTCCGGAGGAACTTCCGGAGGAACTAACCTCCGGAGGAACTTCCGGAGGAACTAACCTCCGGAGGAACTTCCGGAGGAAACCTCCGGAGGAACTTCCGGAGGAAACCTCCGGAGGAACTTCCGGAGGAAACCTCCGGAGGAACTTCCGGAGGAAACCTCCGGAGGAACTTCCGGAGGAAACCTCCGGAGGAACTTCCGGAGGAAACCTCCGGAGGAACTTCCGGAGGAAACCTCCGGAGGAACTTCCGGAGGAAACCTCCGGAGGAACTTCCGGAGGAAACTTCCGGAGGAACTTCCGGAGGAAACTTCCGGAGGAACTTCCGGAGGAAACTTCCGGAGGAACTTCCGGAGGAAACTTCCGGAGGAACTTCCGGAGGAAACTTCCGGAGGAACTTCCGGAGGAACTTCCGGAGGAAACCTCCGGAGGATCTTCCGGAGGAACTTCCGGAGGAAACCTCCGGAGGAACTTCCGGAGGAAACCTCCGGAGGAACTTCCGGAGGAAACCTCCGGAGGAACTTCCGGAGGAAACCTCCGGAGGAACTTCCGGAGGAAACCTCCGGAGGAACTTCCGGAGGAAACCTCCGGAGGAACTTCCGGAGGAAACCTCCGGAGGAACTTCCGGAGGAAACCTCCGGAGGAATTTCCGGAGGAAACCTCCGGAAGAACTTCCGGAGGAAACCTCCGGAGGAACTTCCGGAGGAAACCTCTGGAGGAACTTCCGGAGGAAACCTCCGGAGGAACTTCCGGAGGAAACTTCCGGAGGAACTTCCGGAGGAAACTTCCGGAGGAACTTCCGGAGGAACTTCCGGAGGAATTCCCGGAGAAACTTCCGGAGGAACTTCCGGAGGAAACTTCCGGAGGAACTTCCGGAGGAAACTTCCGGAGGAACTTCCGGAGGAAACTTCCGGAGGAACTTCCGGAGGAAACTTCCGGAGGAACTTCCGGAGGAAACCGCCGGAGCTACCACCGGAGGCACTTCCGGAGGAAAACTCCGGAGGAACTTCCAGAGGAAACCTCCGGAGGAACTTCCGGAGGAAACCTCCGGAGGAACTTCCGGAGGAAACGCCCGGAGGAACTTCCGGAGGAAACTTCCGGAGGAACTTCCGGAGGAAACTTCCGGAGGAACTTCCGGAGGAACTTCCGGAGGAAACTTCCGGAGGATCTTCCGGAGGAACTTCCAGAGGAAACCTCCGGAGGAACTTCCGGAGGAAACTTCCGGAGGAACTTCCGGAGGAAACCTCCGGAGGAACTTCCGGAGGAAACTTCCGGAGGAACTTCCGGAAGAAACCTCCGGGGGAGACCTCCGGAGGAACTTCAGAAGGAAACCTCCGGAGGAACTTCCGGAGGAAACCTCCGGAGGAACTTCCGCAGGAAACCTCCGGAGGAACTTCCGGAGGAAACCTCCGGAGGAACTTCCGGAGGATTTTCCGGAGGAAACCTCCGCAGGAACTTTCGGAGGAATGCTCGAAGGAATTTTCGGAGGAACTTCCGGAGGACCTTCCGGAGGAATTCCCGGAGGACCTTCCGGAAGAATTCCCGGAGGAACATCCGGAAGAATTCCTCGAGGAATTCTTGTTGGAGCTTCCAGAGGAATCGCTGGAGCAAGTTCCGTAGTATTTCCTGGAAAAAGTTTCAGAGGATTTCTCGGAGGCTGTTCCAGAGCAATTCGCATAGGCAGTTCCAGAGGAATTCTCGGAAGAAGTTTTTAAGACATGAAATAAGTTCACGCTGATCAACGACCATTTGTGGACTTCGTGGCCATGTGGTCAATCGTCAAGACGCATGTGCTGCATGTAGAGTGAGGGTTCGATTCCCTTCCCGGTGAAGAGAAATTTTTTCGTAAAGTGTACAATTATCCACTGGTCAGCTGGGTGTTGTGTAAATGTCCTGTCTGTTGTCTCGTGCTAGATGCTAAGTGTTCAGTCTGTGCGACCTCTGTTCGAAGACGGTGATTCTGTCTTTATTTATTTGGCCGAAAGGGACATCGTACCGAATAAGTCATTTGTCTGGTAGGTCATTTGGATCGAACGATCCATTTAGTCAAAAATGGCATTTAGTCAAACGGGTCATATTGCCAAAATTGTTGTTCTCAATACTCATTTTGTCATTTCTCACCGTGAAAGTGAGAAAGGGTGAGTGAGAAGTGAGAAGTAAGAACTATCAATTTTTCAACCAAATGACCAACCGTTTCCCAAACACCAAACGTAAAATTCGACCTAATGGAATCCGGCGGCTTTGCCTTCTCCAGAAGATCTACGATCCTCTGCTAAAGCGCCAAAGTTGTATGAGACGAAGGCGAATGATATCACTTCTGTACCAGAAGATCTGGACCCTTCAAATACTCTGCAACTGCGCCACTACTAAACTGCGAACTAAAGTGACGGCGAAATAAATTAAATGAACTATCCCGAGTAGACGAAAATAGCTCATTAATATCAAATGTTGATAAGATAGCAAAATGAGATATGGGATTGATTGATATAAGAGATAAAAGATCAGACGACAATATCAATATTTTGCACTAAAATATCAGGAGGATATCAAGTTATGCTATTTTTAATAAGTGATTAATATCATGTGCCATTAGTTTGTTCTTATCCATAACATATCTTGATATTTAAATGATATTCTGGTGCAAATTTTTGAAAAAGTCCATATCATGTTTTGTTATTCTGTTCATGGCTTCTGCCCGGGATGCCATCGCTAGCTTATTATTATTGTACTTATTAACGACTCCTATATCCATAACTAACTTAATTTTTTTCTTCTCACTCTTTGAAAATTTGGTGATAATCGCCATGGGGTCCTCCTTAGCCTAACGGTAAGACGCGCGGCTACAAATCAAGACCATGTTGAGGGTGGCTGGGTTCGATTCCCGGTTGTCTCGATTTCTCCGGGCATATAAGTATCATTGTGTTAGCCTTCTGATATACGAATGCAAAAATGGTAATTTGTCTTTGAAATCTAGCAATTATTAACTGTTGAAGTGCCAGTGGGGCATGTAATGCCAATAAGAAGAAGAAAAAGCCCCTCCTCCCAAATCAGTTCATTATTGTAAGGGCTTCCGAAAAACGTCTTCCACGATATGCTACCTATCGAGAGTGCATACTGACACGATAAGTGAGAATTTTTTTCATTCTCCTTTGGATTCAAACCCTGTTCAAAGCTATATACAAAAATTCTATAAAATACGATGCACTTATTTCTAGTTCTTGTAAAGCAGTTTTTTTCCACATCTTTCATATCTTTTCTAGAACATTAATTTTAACACCCTCGCATTCAATTACCGAGTTGGCTTTTCATATTAGGAAGTAAGGCAGGAGAAATTTGAAATATGCTACGGCCGTCTCTACGTCATCCCAGCTGGGTACTCCGGCGGTGGCATACTCATATTTTGAATTATGAATTCATTCACCCGCTCCCATTCAATTTTCAACAGTCAACGTTGGAAAAGTGTCACTTCCTGCGCTCGAGCTGGGTCGTCATTAGCATCGCATGTGTTTATGTACGCTTGAATCGCCTTGCATTCAACTGCTTTTGAGACATTACAATGTTTGTTTACCCACTTGAGCTGCACCTCATAATGCAGCGAAGTTGAAGCACGAAGTGGCAAAGCTTGTCGTCCTAGTGCGCCGCTCCGTGTGCGGAACTGGCAGGAACTTCCAAACTCATGCTGCGGACCATCAGCGTCACGGGCCCCGACGGAACGGTGGTGGTGATATTGAAAAGAATATTAATGAGGTCCCTTACCATCGTAATAAATTATGCCACCGAGAAGGCAGCCTGGAATGAAGTTTGATTGAATCACCTAGAAAGGGTATCGAATCATTGGAGCTAGCGTGAATACCTCCCATACCTACGAATTGAGAAAACGAGTTTGTACTGCACTATTTTGTTAAAATACAGTCATCGATGATGATAATATGATAATTGGATAAATGAATAAATGACTCGATAATGATATCAATCAAATGCTGGAAAGAACGAAAGCATGAAAATGATGTCTTCTACAAATGTAAGTAAATTGCACCAAACTAGCCTCATACGAATCTCATCATTGCAATACTTTTCTGAACTCCCAAATAGTAACACAATCGGGTGAAAAATGAATGCAGCAATAATAACATTCATATCCATAATATTTATAGAATATTAATGACCAAATAAAAAAGGTGACACTTGATTCCCATTCTTTTCATTCCATTTGCTATCCCAGCCTCAAGTTGGATTCCCGTGCCGTTTACTTTGTAAAGCACCTCAGCATTCGATTCTCATTTTTTTTTTCGACTGCTGCATCAACCCGCACAAGCTACGACCATTAATAGGATAATAGAGGGACATTAAAATGACATCAAAATGAGTCGAGAGCACACACCCACCCACCAGAACCGAGGCAGAAACAGAACGAAAGCGAATCGACCGGAATGGTGGTGAAAGAAATCAAAAGTGTCGCTTTCACCGTCTTGATGATGGTCGCGTTGTGGAGGTTTGCCATCTGGTAAAAAAACGACTCTTCACAATAAGGTTTGGGCACACATTCCTAATATTTCTTCTGTTGTTGAATTCCGGGACGGGTGGGAGGGGGTCAGTTGTTCTGATCTTGATGCAGCATTCAATGTGTTGGTCAAACACTCAGAAAGGCACAAACAGACTCACAAAGGTAGACACAATCTACCTTTGTGAATAAGAACTAAGAATCCTAAGAACGACGCATAGCACGAGCGGAGAGAAAAGGAGCTTTGATTGATGGTCATTCGCCGGGGTGTGACCCCCATCATCGCGCCGCCGCTTTCCATCTTCCGGAACAACATGGTCAAATAACAATAAACAGCCGGCCACGCGAGGAGCATAAAGAGAAATACGGTTCCTTCCATATACCGTCAAAAACGTTCTGACGAGGAGTAGCAGCTTATGTGGCGTTTGGTGATAAAGTAGAGTGATAAAAAAGTGTAAGTCGGCCCGTTTCGATGGAACTGGCCCGTATGGTGACTGACTGGGAACTGGAGAGGGAAAATATGTGCAAGTGTGTTGACAAAAAAGTGAACGTTGTTTATTCAGGCGATTCAGTGTTTGGACGTTTATGGGGCAAACAAATGATGGGTGATGGCATATTATTCAATCTTTTGTGGACTGAATGAGTGATATTTGTGTAAATAATGTGAGGTCCCCTGGTAACTATTGGCAGAAGTCTGATTTAAATATGTTTAATTGATCGTTTTTTAACGCAAATATGTATTACAACAATGTTTATTAAAATTCATGTTGATTGGTGTGTAATATTGACAGCAAAGTGAATCGGGCTAATGTTGGAAAAATTCAAGAGAAGTTTTGGTGTTGAATTATATTATTGGAAGAAGGGGTCACCAGCGTTGATTTTGTCTGCAATGGCACACCATATGTGAACATTTTTGACTTGTGCAAATAAAATGTGCAGTAGTGAATATGTAACAAGAGTTGGAATATGGAGTGTGTTCTTGAGTTAGCGCACACTGAAGTGTGGCACATGAACAGCTTTTGAATTTCGGAAGATTTTTTTTTGCATTTAACGGAAAGTTCTTTTAAATTTTCACAAGAAATTCTTCAAATTCTCAATGCAAAATTTAGTTAAATTTCGCAGAGAGATTCTTACGATTAGTATCATAATGGCGTAATTGAATTGATAGATTTCTCTACGTCGTTGATGTCTTCTACAGAGCCGTAGTGTGGACGCTCTTGGAAAAATCTTTGATAGCCGCCTCTTACTCACTAAAAAAATACATGATCAGTATTTTATATTTAATGGACAACCGATACTACAGCCAAAGCGTCGATACACTTATGCCTGACGTATTGTAGAGCTTCATAATCGTTGGTCTTGGACGATGTTCCTCCAGTTTCCCCGAACGTTCAGGTTCCCAAGGTCCGATTCCACCGCGTGCAGCCAGCGTGTTTGTGGCCTTCCACGAAGTCGCCGGCCTCTATCTGGTTCTCTGTTGAATATTGCTTTCGCTATTATTTTTTCCGACATTCGCACTAAGTGACCAGCCCACTGAAGTCTGTCGTATTTTATACGATTTACAATATTTGCTTCTTTGTATACTTGATACAGCTCATGATTCATGCGTCTGCGCACACACTATTTTCTAGTTTCCCTCCGAGTATTGTACGCAACACCTTTCGCTTGAAAACCCCGGAAGCTCTCCGGTCGCCTCATTTCAAAGCGCACAAGCCCAAGTCCTGGTGTTAGGTGGGACGCTAAACAGCCCTGACACGACTGCCCTCCGACGAGACAGGAAGTTTGCGCAGGCCCAATAAGCCGCCTTTAAAAACAACCATTACGAACGACATAGAAGATAATACGACTCGATACAATCGGCAACGACCTAGGCGACGAATAAAGGATCACGATTGGAAGCTTGGAACATGGAACTGCAAGTCGCTAGGCTTCGCATGTTGCGACAGGATAATCTACGACGAATTACATCGCCGCAACTTCGACGTCGTAGCGATGCAGGAAATCTGCTGGACAGGACAGAAAGTGTGGAAAAGCGGGCATCGTGCGGCTACCTTCTACCAAAGCTGTGGCACCACCAACGAGCTGGGAACCGGCTTCATAGTGCTGGGAAAGATGCGCCAACGCGTGATTGGGTGGCAGCCAATCAACGCAAGGATGTGCAAGCTGAGTATAAAAGTCCGGTTCTTCAACTATAGCATCATCAACGTGCAGAAGACCCGACGACGAGAAAGAAGCGTTCTGTGCACAGCTGGAGCAGACATACGATGGATGCCCTCTGCGGGTCGTCAAAATCGTCATCGGTGACATGAACGCTCAGGTAGGAAGGGAGGAAATTTATAGACCGGTAATTGGACCGGATAGTATGCATACCGTATCGAACGACAACGGCCAACGATGCATAAACTTTGCAGCCTCCCGCGGAATGATAGTCCGAAGCACTTTCTTCCCCCGCAAAAATATCCACAAGGCCACATGGAAATCACCAAATCAAGTAACGGAAAACCAAATCGACCACGTTCTAATCGACGGCAAATTCTTCTCCGACATCACGAACGTATTGAATTCGACCACTACCTCGTTGCAGTATGTCTGCGCTCAAAACTCTCGACGGTGTACAACATGCGTTGGAGTCGTCCGCCGCGGCTAAACATTGGGCAGCTACAAGACGGTAGACTAGCCCAAGACTACGCGCAGCAGCTGGAAGTGGCACTCCCAACGGAAGAGCAGCTAGGCGCAGCATCTCTTGAAGATGGCTGGAGAGATATTCGATCCGCCATTGGAAGCACCGCAATCGCTGCACTAGGCACGGTGGCTCCGGATCAGAGGAACGACTGGTATGACGGCGAATGTGAGCAGTTGGTTGAGGAGAAGAATACAGCATGGGCGAGATTGCTGCAACACCGCACAAGGGCCAGCGAGGCACGATTCAAACGGGCGCGGAACAGACAAAACTCGATTTTCCGGAGGAAAAGCGCCAGCAGGAAGACCGTGAAGAGACGGAGCAACTGTACCGCGCTAATAACACACGAAAGTTCTATGAGAAGTTAAACCGTTCACGTAAGGGCCACTTGCCACAGCCTGATATGTGCAAGGACATAAACGGGAACCTTCTTACGAACGAGCGTGAGGTGATTCAAAGGTGGCGGCAGCACTACGAAGAACATCTGAATGGCGATGTGGCAGACGAAGATGGCGGTATGGTGATGGACCTGGGAGAACGCGCGCCGGCTCCGGATCTCCAGGAAATCCAAGAGGAGATTGGCCGGCTGAAGAACACCAAAGCCCCTGGGGTTGACCAACTACCAGGAGAGCTATTTAAACACGGTGGTGAGGCACTGGCTAGAGCGCTGCACTGGGTCATTACCAAGATTTGGGAGGAGGAAGTTTTGGCGCAGGAGTGGATGGAAGGTGTCGCGTGTCCTATCTACAAAAGGGCGATAAGCTAGATTGTAGCAACTACCGCGCAATCACATTGCTGAACGCCGCCTACAAGGTACTCTCCCAAATTGTATGCCGTCGACTAGCACCAACTGCAAGGGAGTTCGTGGGGCAGTACCAGGCGGGTTTTATGGGCGAACGCTCCACCACGGACCAGGTATTCGCCATTCGCCAAGTACTGCAGAAATGCCGCGAATACAACGTGCCCACACATCATTTATTCATCGACTTCGAATCGACATCGAATCGATCGGGACCAGCTATGGCAGATAGTGCACGAACACGGTTTTCCGGATAAACTGACACGGTTGATCAAAGCGACGATGGATCGGGTGATGTGCGTAGCTCAAGTTTCAGGGGCATTCTCGATTCCCTTCGAAGCCCGCAGAGGGTTACGGCAAGGTGATGATCTTTCGTGTCTGCTATTCAACATCACTTTGGAAGGGGTAATACGAAGAGCAGGGATTAACACGAGTGGTACAATTTTCAATAAATCCGTCCAGCTATTTGGCTCTGCCGACGACATAGATATTATGGCACGTAACTTTGAGAAGATGGAGGAAGCCTACATCAGACTGAAGAGGGAAGCTAAGCGGATCGGACTAGCCATCAACACGTCGTAGACGAAGTACATGATAGGAAGAGGCTCAAGAGAAGACAATGTGAGTCACCCACCGCGAGTTTGCATCGGTGGTGACGAAATCGAGGTGGTAGAAGAAATTGTGTATTTGGGCTCACTGATGACTTCTGAAAATGATACCAGCAGAGAAATTCGGAGACGTATCGTGGCAGGAAATCGTACGTACTTTGGACTCGGCAAGACGCTCCGATCGAATAGAGTTCGCCGCCGTACCAAACTAACAATCTACAAAACGCTTATTAGACCGGTAGCCCTCTACGGACACGAGACATGGACGATGCTCGTGGAGGACCAACGCGTACCATCTATGGTGGGGTGCAGATGGTGGACGGTACGTAGAGGAGGCAAATGAACCACGAGTTGCATGAGCTGCTGGGAGAACCATCCATCGTTCACCCCGCGAAAATCGGAAGACTGCGGTGGGCCGGGCACGTAGAATGTCGGATAGTAACATTGTTAAAATAATTCTCGACAACGATCCGACGGGCACAAGAAGGCGAGCAATCGACCATTGCATTTCGGAGTTATAGAAAAAACATTGTTTTTTCTCCATTTTTCCCAAGCGTCCCCTTTCGAAGGCTGCTGCAATGCATTTAAATCTTCTTTAAGTTAATGTATTGTAAAAGCTTTAGGATTTCCAATTCCTGGAATTTCTGAGAATATTCGAATATCTTAATTCCTCCATTTACTTCGGAAATAAATTTAAAAAGATATGCTTCCAGAAAGTTTCCTTTAAAATTTCTTTGAGAATTCTTCCGGAAAGTTCGTTGGAAATTCTTTAATCCAAGGGAGGCCTCAAATGAAAAAAAAAATCAAATTTTTTTAAATCAATTTTTATAGGAGTTTTGAAGAATTTCGTTGAGGGTTTTGCGCAGGAAATTCAAAAAAAAATTGAAGGCATTTCCATATGGAACCTGAATGGATTTAAAAAAATAATTTCCGAAGGATCTGCTAAGGATTTTGAAGGTATTTCTAAAAGACTTTCAAAAAAATCCTGAAAGAATTTCAAGAGGAACCCATTAAATTTTTTTTCGAAGGAACGGAGGAATTCTCCAAGGAATTTACGAAGAAATTTCAAATAGATTTTCAGAAGAAATGCCTACTGGTATTTTTTAAGTTATTCCTGGACTTCTCCTGGAATTCTTTTGGAACTTTTCCGAGCAAATTTTTCGAAATTTCTTCCAAAAATTACTTTGGATTTTTTTCTACGTATTCCTTCGGAATTTTTTTAGGAAAACCTTGCGAAGTTCGTTAAGGTATTCTTCGAAAATTCCTTCAGAAATTCTTCTAAGAACACTTTTGGAATTCTTTGCAAAATTATGGGACGTTATTCTGGGTTATTCCTCAAGAATTCCTAAACAAGTTCCTGGAGGAATATCCGAAGAAATTCTTGAAAGAATTTTCAAAGCAACTCCTGAAGAAACTTCCGACAGTCTTAGATTTCACGTCTTTGGACAGTCCGTTAAGACTTCGTTCTTTTCTTCGTTCTTTTTACTTCTTCCTTTGGAATTGCTTCGTAAAATCCTTCAAGAATTCTCTCGCATTTACGTTTGGAATTCCTTAGGATATACTTTTCAATACAATCCAGTAAATACTTTGGTAACTTTTGGAAGAAATTCTTTAACATTTCCTTCAGGAAGTTCTTCAGAAATTCATTAAAAACTCATTTTGAAATTTCTTTGGAAATTTCATTGAAAATTTCTTTGAAAATTGCTTTTGGAATGCATTCGGAAATTCTGTTTGTATTTCTTTTGAAAATGTCTGTAGAAATTTCTTCAAAATATCCCTAAAAATTTCTTTCTGATTTTTCTTTGGTATTCCTTCGGTTCCCCAAGACATTAATTCAGGAATTTGAAACTGACTCGGTCTCACTACAAGGTGGATTATTCAGGGTCGGATGAATTGGCACACTCCTTTCACGTCCATTCGCGAAGTCGAAGCAAATTCTGCTCTTCCCTCCTATGGGAAATCCCATTGCTATCTGTCAGAGTTTGAGTGAAACATGGCCGCCATCCCCTCCTCTCTGTTGCTCTACTGTAAAAACCCATAAAGAACTGTCATTGTTTGTGTGAAGAATTTTGCTTCGACTTCGCGAATTCTCTCTCTCAATGAAACGTTCATTCATGTAGGGAACAGTGGAAAACGAAATGTCTGCCCAGCGAGGTTACGTCATCCTGAATGAACATAAATCTAAAGTCTAACACTCAGAAACAACTCAAAAGCCTGAAGGAAAATTAACTTTCATGGAACACACTGAGGACGAGGCTTGATGGCTTCTTTGCAAGCCCGGAAAAGCGAAAATACAATAAATAAACTTTTAACCTTATTGTTCAGGGAATGCGCACTTGTCAAGAATAGTCGAACACGAATTTCAATTTAACTTATGGCTAATTTTAATGTACTTTTCTGGTCCTACACGCAAAAAAAGTGTTCATGAATTCGTGAGCTAACGAGTTCACGGTGTATTTTTTCGGGAACAACAGCCACGGATTCGGGAATACAGTCACGTTTTCTGGAACGTTCTGGAAAACGTGACTTATGTTTCCGAATCCATGAATTAAAGCACGGTGTATTTCTGCTGGCTCACGAATTCGGGAACGCTTTTTTTTGCGTGTACACTATGCTAGCATCGTCATGCTCGGGATCCGGATCCTCGGTGATTCCGTTGAACAGCAAGTGGCCACTGCTTAATGCTGCGGGACTGGCGGCGACGGGCCGCGTCGGCATCTTGAAGAGCTTGATGATGGGGAACAAACGGCCACCGGCCGCTTTCGGTTGAGCATGACGATGACCGTGAGCTGTCGGAGATGGACCGCGTCGTTATGTTGGACAGCTTGCTACATCGGCGGAATGGCCGATTCAAGATAGCGGGTATGGCTTGGGAAGCGTTCTGAACAATACACGTTTTCAGACAATATGTCTTCTGTCGCTGTGCTTCTGCCGGCGTTTGTGGGAGATTCCGGATGGCAGTTTCGCTCGGAATGAGGTCCTCGAGCTAGGTAACATAACCTTGAAATCAGCGCGCGTGAGGATTAGGCCTCTTGGATTGCCACCAAGAGCCTGTCGTGGATGTAGCTTGTAATCAAAAGAAAAAGGCTCATTTGTGGACCTGCCAAGTGGTATTATTACACCTATCGTGTGACAGTCGGATTTTGTTATCACTTTCTGACTAAACTAAGTTTAATTACCTTTTTCTTGGACATAACTTTCACAGTAGTGTTTTCTTAGTTTTTAGACGGCATAAATGTATAATAGGCTATAAGAAACATTACAATTATAATTTAGGTTAGGTTATTTTACGTTTACAATTAACTTCTCTAACCGTACTATCCAGCTTTCCACGCTCGGTAATGGCGGCTTATCGGTGTGCAAAAATCAATTGGTCACTGGCGTTCCTGGGTGAGGGGAAGGGAAAAAAGGCCTTTTCGACAGTGAGTTTTCCTCCAGCTAGTGTCAAACAGTACAGCGACCGATTGATTTTTACACACCGACAAGCCGCCATTACCTAGCGTGGAAAGCTGGATAGTTTTGTAGTTTGTTTTGCCGTACTATTTTCACCGTACTATTAGTATTAAGGACACAATTTCCACTTAGAATAAGGTACAAAGCTTTTAAAACACACAATTTTGTGACAATTTTTAACAATTAATACACGACGCGCACTACGATTTCCTCGGAGGTTACGACAGAAAAGAGAATCTTCATTGCCTTTGGCTGAGGTATTTATTATAAAACGAGTGTTAAGATGGAGCTCAAACGTCGTCCAAAATACGAAGTTTGACATTTCATATTTCTCCGACCTTTGTATGTATGTTCTGATCAAAACTAGTAGTGACCTCTGTTTGTCAAATCTTTTTGGACATTTTCATTTGTTTCGCTATTTGTGTCACCGTTTGCATGAACGTGCATTGATATGGAACGGATGGAAATGGTGTATGAATTATCTACTTGTCAAAACAAGTGAGCGATTGCGCTCTCATTGAATGCTGTCGGTTTGGATGGATAGGGTGGGACAAGAAAGAAAATCTTGCGGTGGAGCCGCAAGTCAATCACATGAAACCGGACGGTTACAAATTCCCTCGGATAGTCCCTTAGGAATCTTTTCTAAAATTCTTTTAAAAATTCATTCGAAAATTCTTTTGGGAATTCGGAAACTATTTCATTCTTTTATAAATTTCCGAATGATTTTCTGTAGGAATATTATATGGTTTTACTAAAAGAATTTCCTTAAAAAAACTGAATGGGTTTTTAAAAAAAAACCTCTATGAATTTCCGTAGAAATTCTCATAGGATTTTACGATGAAATTTCTAATGAAGTTTTCAAAGAAATGCCTTTAAGAGTTTCCAAAAAAAATCTAGTTTCCTCCAGAAATTTCTTCAGGAACTCCTCCAAGAGCTTTGTTGGCATATTCAACCGAATTTCGGGAATAATATTCCATGTAGTTGGTCATCGGCACCATGGTCATTGTCATACTCAGCCAGTGTTCATTTTCAGTTATGTTGATCTATTGAGATTTGTGCATACGCGGATAGACTAAAATAAAAACTCCCCTGAAAAATAAGAAATTGTCAATAAAGAAATGAGGGTATAAGCAACAGGCAAATATAAAATTTCCCTAAACATTGCAAAAACATTTAAGAATTTTCCACAAAATAAAAATAAAGCACTTTAAAATGCAAAAATTGCATTTGTAAAACAAGAATTTTCCATAAAGGAATCAAAATGTTCCATAGACAAAATTCAAAATTTCCCTAAATAAATCAATATTAGCAATAAACAATTACAAAGTTTTCCACAATTTTTTTTTTTCAGAAAAAAAAATCAATGAAGAGCAATTAAAAATATGAAGTTTTCATAAATAAATATGAAAAAGCAATAAAACTGATAATTTTCCATAGATGACCCCTTTTAAAAGCGTTTATTGTCAATGGAAAATTTAATCAATTTTATTGCCTTTGTTTATTTTTATGGAAAATATCTCTTTTTTTTATTGATCTTTATTAATTTTTTTTTCTGTTGAATGTTTTTAATTTTTTGTGAAAAAAACGTTTACTTCGTAAAAAAAATTGTTATTGTTTATTGCTAATATTAATTTAGTTTAGGATATTTTGAATTAATTTCTATGGACCATTTTCATTTTTTTTAATGGCAATTTTTTTTTATAATTGCAATTTTTGCTTTTAAAAATGCTAATTTATTTTTGTTTGTGGATTTTTGTTACTGTTTATGGAAATTTGGCATTGTTTAGGGAAATTTTATATTTTCCTTTCCTATTTCTCATGGAAAATTTATAATTTTTTATGTAAATTTTAGTTTGCTGCCCTGCATAAACTATGTATGTCCTTTCCGAATTCAGGGGTCAGAGCAGGTGAGCGAAGTGGCACTACAAATTATTCAAACAAACTAGATATGCAGCCGCCCAAACATTGCCCAATTGTATATGAATTCAAATAATATTAGTTAGAATTTTTCTGAAATTTAGATAGGGGAAATGACGGCTTTGGCAGGTTTTGTTCTATTATTGTCAGGGGGGTTTTCTATAAGCAATTATGCTCAAATGTGGCCTAAACATGCTTTCCCCCTATATTAAGAAAAAACCCGACTGAATTGTATCAAAATAATAAATTGGAAATAACTTTTGAAAAAAGTGGTTAACAAATTAGTCTTATTACATCGAAATCTAATTCACGAAAAGAGTAAAGGTTAAGAGGGTGCCTAGGACTGAAAATCTTTTTAATAAAGACAAAAAAATAAAGCAGGATTTATGGATAAAATTTGATTCATCAATATCAGGGAATAATAAAACAATTTCAATTCAAATAACATTTTACAATCAAGTACTGATTAGTGTCACCGGCAATTGATTATTTCAGGGCTGGTAGCGACCGAAGCCACTCAAAATAGTGACTTTAGTGACCAAAGCTTAGCTTAGCTTAGCTTAGCTTAGACTGACTGTACATATCAATGGTTGCTACTCCGTGATTGATCAGAACTGGTGCAAATTGCACTACGATCCAAGTGAATAGTGGTTGGGATTTACCAACTATTCTCGAAGTGCACGTTTCAGCAGCTCGAAAATGTTGATCAATAACGGCGCCGGCCAAGTCCTTACAGTCAGTTGGGAAAGGTGAGTGTGTGGTAATTGTTGCTACTAGAGACCGAGAATACCTCTGCATCTCCACAATTACCACGGGAAGGAAGTAGTGTTAGTTGGGTGGGGTAATCAGTAACATAGATCGGGATTCACCATGGAAAGTGATGTGACCTATGCAACCTACACAGCAGTATCAGCATTTCCTTAACTTGTTCAATTGTTCATTCTTCGCGAGAATAAACAATCAATCGCTCAAAGTGAGCGATTGTTCATTTGAATTTCGAATTAGGCGCCCGCGTCATCATTTTTTTAACGTAAGAAAAATAAAAAAGAAACGAGATTAAAATTGAAAATAATTGATAGTAATCGGAAAGCTAATGTCATTCAGCAACCCTTATTTTATCTCTATTTGAGGTTAAATAAGAATGTAAATTTACGTTCATTTTACATGTCGTTTATTTTGCATTACTTTCGCGCGCGCGTGTCTGTCACTTGCCTTGACCAGTATACCGTAATCAGGATCTCACTGGTATTAATCCTGATGTGCCGGTTGGCACTCGTGTTGGGCTTGTGCGCTTTGAGCGGCACACGGTCGCTTCCCAGTCTACATAAAATCGCACATGGTGCAATACAGGATGCTAAATTGGAGACGATATATAAATGTGGAGAAGTACTCCTATTGCCTGCACTTCAGCATCCTACACGACACCATATACGTTCATGTGTTGACTGGGTTTGATAGGGCCTGCTTATAGACACATGCAGCTTTCTGTAGAGGTTTAACAGAGCCCACTGTCAAACCCCACCACATCCTAGACAGGCCCCCTAACTCGCAGTGGCCATGGGGAGGGGTCGTCAAGCCCTTGGACATAGTCCCTGCTGCTCCCCTGACTTTAGTGACCAAAGCTGACGAAAAAAGGGACCAAATAGTGACTTTTAGTTACAGAAAAAGTGACCAAATAGTGACTTCCAATTTCAATTGCAGGTACGATGAGACGAAATCAAGCGTTTTTGGGTCGAAGGAGAATTTTTTTTTTGTTATTTGTGGCGGAAAACATCTTTCACTCGCCACTCTTTTCTCTTAGAACGAGCTCAGAAGAAAAATGAAAATCGTACTCGGTAACTTTTATCTACTCAGTGACTAAGTAAAATTATTGCCCTCTCTTTTAACTCCACGGAAATTTTACTCAATATCAGTAAAAATCAGGACAACTTAAAACTATGCCCAGTCTGCAAGCAAATCAAATTTTTACGCCACTGGAAGTGATCGAAATTTGGTTATCAATCTTAACACCTGTTTTTCTTTCCTTAAAATTATTTCTCGGCGAATATCTGCGTGAATGAGCATTCTCTTCTCGTGAGAATAAGTGAAAATTACGATCATTGGATTAGCTGCCTACTTAAGAAAGATGCAGAGAACTCTAACGATTTGTCATAGGTGCCACGGATGTTTTTGGAATTTTTAGTGCGACAGGAACAACAGTAGGATCGTTTCGGCAGAAAACGATACAAAAATTATGAAGATTCATGTACAACGAGCTTGGGATTGAACGCTCGACCTTTTGCTTGTAATGAGGACCATGCTCTCTGAATTTTTAAATATTTTTACTCCAAAATACGCAGATTTTCCGAATTGAGGTGCGTATTCATGAACGATTTTTGCTATGGAATTCGACAGCGCATGCAATCTTCAAAATTGGGGAGACTTGATCGCCTTTCTATGATATCTACTCAATAAATATTTGTTTAGAGCAAACCCTTCATTACATCTGTCAAAATCTACAAAAAAGCCGCTTGAGAACAAATTATATTTTCTTGAATTTTTTAGCTAAATGTTTATATGAATGCCTAATGAGAGATAAAGTTTCCTCAAATTGAGGCAACAACTCAAAATTTAAATATCCTGAAGTTGTGGTGGAATGATGGCATTTTTATCAGTGAAGATCATTTAGCATATTTATGGATTTGTGCTGTGAAAAAATGATAGCATTTGTAACATATGCACTTTGGTTGATTTTGTAAATCGTTTGTTAATCCTCCCCACAAACTCAATCATTTCCAGCGTACCACAGATAAGCAAGATAGTAAAACCTGTTTTACTGTTGTGGAGTGTTACAAATATGCGATCATGGGCAGTTTAGTTCTTGGTAAAACAGGGGAGAATCAAGTCCTCTCACCTTCCCCTACTGCATAAAGTTTGAGTCAAAAAAATCTCTAAATCGACAGGTCCCCTGCTTGCATGACTGTATACCAATTTATAAACTGTGACGTAAAACACTTTCAATTAGCTACTGGTGAAATGCCAATAGGAGCAGCGAGTTAAATGGCTGGTGATGTTTCAGAGTGATCATTTTTCCAAGATCCGTAATTTCATTTCCGCCATAAACAAAACAGCTTCCGATGGATAAAGCTTTATAAAAAAATCTTAGTCAATAGTTTCAAAATAGTTGAAAATAGTGACTTTTTGCGAGAAAAAGTGACTTTAGTGACTTGAGGTCGAAAAAAGAGACTTTTTAGTGACTAGCCCGAAAAAAGTGACCAAGTCACTAAAAAGTGACCCGCTACCAGGCCTGTTATTTAATGTGCTGTTTCATTATCGGCAAACGTAGAATATTTCCATTTTAATCCACTAAAGTCGATTTTTATACAGGCGATTCGTACTGTGTGAATCAAAACCGCGTAATTCCAAAAATCCATGTTCAAATTTATTTTTTATCCATTCATTTTATATTCACGCCGATAAAAGCAAAAGGCGCGCCGCCGCCAATGATATGACCGGCGAACAGGTCCACTCCAAATATGTTCATCAAAATAAATGTATCTTACATAGTTTTTCTGGTTGTAAAATATACTTAAAATGGCTTATATTACGTAACGCACACTAAGATCAACCCCTCTTTTTATCAAATACTAGCAGACCCGACGAACTACGTTTCGCCTAAAATTTATTTAGCAGATAGCTTAGTTCTCGAGTTATGCAGAAATTTCTGTTTAATTTGTATGGGAGCTCCCCTTTCCAAAGGATGGAGGGGTCTCGAACCATCTTAAGAACCTTGCCCGGCCCCAAAACCCTCTGCATACAAATTATCACGCCGATCGGTTCAGTAGTTTCAGAGTCTATAAGGTTCAGACAGACAGAAATTCATTTTTATGTAAATAGATTATGAAAAACATCACAAAAAAACTGAATTCTTCATATTGTTTGCACGCCAATGGCTATGCGAATTTATTAGCTGAATACCAGCCTTTCTTCTCTGTATCTGCATACAACGGTTTCCACGGTGCAACCCGCTATCCGCACTTCGAAGAAGAATCAAAACAAAAACACTGCCCAGCATAAGAACGCAAGGACTACCAGCATAGACGTTCCAATGCACAGGAAATCAGAAAAAAAAACCTCCTCTCAAAGAGCATCAACATTCTCCGAAAAACCACTGCTTGAGATTCGAGCAACTGCTTCATGTTGCCGTTCGCCGTATCGCGTCACATCGCACAGCATAGGCAGCATGTCACGCGCTCCGATCGCATCGCTTATGCTCACCCGAAATCGCCTCCCATCGCATCGGGTCGTCCTTTCTTCGAGAGCATCGCGCGCGACGCAGCGACCCATCGAGTGCGTCCATCGAGCCGTAATCGTGTGGCTCTTCAGTAGTGTGTCTGCCATCGGGCAAAGCGCGCGCGTTCTCTGGTCTGGGGGAGTGAATGTCTCTGCGCTTGGTCGCGTAAGGATTGCGAAAAAATCACGTATTCAGACCGTCGTGTTGACAGACGGAAGGATACGTAAATTTTGCTCCGCGTAGAAATCGATACACTTGGGGAGCTGGGTGTGGAAAATTTTCTTAGCCTGTGTCTTTGTTGGAGAGTCTACGGGCGAACAGAGATGAAAATTTTTGATGCGAATGAATACGCGAATGTTCGTCGATGCTGCTACTTGAAGCAACGGAAGAACGTGATGAAGTGACCGAATAGCTACAGAGTTGCAGCTGAGGAAGGCAGTGATTTGTTGATAGTGATTCTGGTAAACATGCACGTGGAATGTGAGCCGTGAACGTGTTCGGTTTCCGTGCCAGACTTGCTTGTTAGCATCGTTGAAGAGTATTCCATTCGCGGGCGAGGAGGGAAGGTGGCTTTTAAGTGATCACCGGCAGTGAATAACAAACAGTGCAGAACGGTGAAAATGAGGTCCGTCAAGTGAATTATGTGAATGGGCAGTTGATCGTTTGCCGGGGAATCGAATGTTATTCTAGAAGCGGGTGCATGTGAAACGAGTGACCAACCTCAGAGTGCACATAAAAAGCTAATCGCTTAGTGGAAATTGAATTTTATTACCGGACCCCATCCTGTAGTGAATGTGTGCCAACAGCGGAAGAAGCGAAGAGAACCCACAAAACATGTCGCATTGTTGTTGGGCGAAGAATAAATGCTGCGTGGGCAGAAGAGGTGTCGGAGTATGAATGAAATCTATTCAGAAGAAGAGGGCACAGTGCCAGTGAGTGGCGTAATAGGCATTTTCGGGCTATTGTTATGCTAATACGATGTTTAACAAATTTCACGCGCTGCAATAAAGTTTTAGTGGCCGCTCGGATTTGTCGGGCCCAGTGGGAAGAAAGTTTGAATCGAATCGATTGTTCATCTCCGCTCAAGTGTTTTTTTTTTCTGAACAGAAAACACGAACAAAGGCAGAAATGATGAACGGAAATTGAAGATGCAGAACTAGACAGAGTGGGGCAGTACCGGCAAATGTAAGTGAGTTGTTTATCAAAATATTAAATCTCGCAACTGAAACATATATTCACAACACCCTCTCGAGCCTCAGGCTCTTGAGGCGACGGCGACGACGATGTTGTAGCACTTTTTTTTCCCATGCTGCCGTTTGCTGCCCGTCCGTCAATCTTGCGTTGCTCGTTTCGAGTTGACAGAAGTGAGCACACAGGACAGGTCCTCCTCGTTGGGAGGTCGAGCGGTTGGAAAATTGTGTCGCCGGCAGATTGTGCGAAGGCGCGCCCCGTTCGGATCTGATAGTCAGTTTAATCCCGGATTGCAAGTGAAGCTGTCTGGCTTGTGCATGTGCGCCAGAGCTCGCGAGTATGAATGACGAACGCGAAGGAAGGTAACGGGGAGAGCATGATTTATACGGATGACTATAATTGATGGCGATGACGTTGTTCTGTTGGTAGAAATATGTCGTTGACTGCCAAGTGGATTTTTATAATAGTTTGAATGAAGGTTGCACTTTGATGGGCTGTAAATGCGTCATAAAAGCTATGGGTTGGAAGTTCACATCCAGTAATTTTATGAAGGGCCTATACCGTTGTTTCTTCCCTCAATGTATTAGCAATTATAATTGAATCTTAATCTTGTATAAGTTTCAGTCTCAGCATTCTCTTGTGATTCGGCACACTTTTCTAGAAGATTAGCATCACTTCACTTATTCTCATAAAACCTGTCCATGTTAAATTTCACACATCTCCCAACGCGATTTTTTTTTTACAAATACTGAGACGATCCATTCAGATGACAGCTGAATCTCTACGCTTTATGTTCTGCATTCAGCATGTGTTTGCTCTCGTCCAAATTGATGAAATGGCGAAAAAGCCATTGAACATTATCTAAGTTTTCGAAATTTAACGTGGATAAACTTTATTTGATATTTAGTTCTCGCGACTTTTTACAGATTTTTGAATTATTCTTTTTTTAGGGCATTAGGGCAGATTAGGACAAGTAATGGACATTTGATGGACAACAAATTCAACATTACTCTAAAAGGTATTGGTAAGGCCACCTGGAAAGCCGGCAATGTGCTGGCACGATACCATGGTGTTCTTCTAAAAAAAAGCGAATCACAATGTTCGGTGCAAGGACACGCAGCTAACCTCGAGGGTGCGTTGTGCCCTGCCCCCCTCTGAAGCATTACTTTCTGGTTGTACCAAAGGGACTATGGGCTTGGCGGCAATGGAAACGGTTTAGCGGGTCGGGGATGTAGTCCTGCCTCCCTCGTTTGCTGTTGGAGGTGGTCCCTAACCCCGCACTTCCTGGACAACCCAGGATGTCTGTTGAGCAGATTCCCCATTGCTTGCCATTGCTTAGGAAGAAAAAAAATAGGTATTGTGTTCACCTTTTACACTATTCTACCAAGACATATGCTTTAGGATAAACATAAGCATTGTTAGCAGTAGAAGTGTGCCCCGGTACAAAAATCGTCGGCGGCGGCGTTTGTTAAAATTTTGGTCGGCGGCGGCGTCGTGAATCGGCGTGGCAAATTTTTTAGATAGTTGGTTAAAAAAATGTTCTGCATATTTTTGAGGATATTTTCAAGACATTAAAGCCTTAAACGCAATAGAAAGGAATAGCGACGGTAACTGCAGGATTCGACAGAAGCTTTATATCAAATCCTGCCGTTACCGTTGCCTTTCCGTTCCATTGCATTCAGAGCTTAACGGGGGCTAGGAGGATCTTAGTCCTCCCTAGGAAAAAAATAGCCCCCCTAGGATTTGAAAGGAGCAGTAATATCTATTTTCAACATATAAAATAATGAATAAATGAAAAAAATTAAGACGAAAGAGTTATCTCCCATATTCACTCTCATGATGAAATGAGTGGAAGACAAAAATGCATTTCTCATTTCTGATAAAGATTCCCATCAGAATCCGAGAAGGATTTTCATCAGAATCCAAGAGCAATTCCCATCAGAATTAATTCCGGTTCTCTCGACGTTTTGCCTCGGAATTCCTTTGACGATTTGCTTCGGAATCTCCCAACGATTTTTTTTCGGAATACGTCGAAGGATGGCTTCAGAATTTGTCGAAGCTTTCTTCCGGAGTCGCTCGACGATTAACTTCGGAATCCCTCGAGATTCTCATAATAATCCCTGAAACATTTCCGTCCGATTCTCTGGAAAATTCTTGCCCAAATCCCTGGATCATTCCCGTTCAAATTCCTGGAATATTTTTGTCGGAATCCGAGGAATATGAAATATTCAAAAATATTCTCTGCCTAACGGTAGAAACCTGACACCAAACCTTTCGAGCGCTACTACATTTTGATTAACAATATGCTACCCTTCCTTCCTTCCTTCGTGCTATCTTAGGTCCTTCGTAGCTTAGTTGGTTAAAGCACCAGTCTAGCGTACTGTAGGGTCATGGGTTCGAGTCCCATCGAAGGGAAAGTGGTTACCTCCAATACATTTTTCAAATCAATATCTTCCACATAACGTACATATTCACATATGAGTTTCCATAACATTGTAAATTAACGTCCAAGTCGGGTGGTTTAATCCCCGGAAATAGGCAATTAACTTTGATTGAACTGAATATGCTATCAATTGGAGTCGTTGTATCAATCATCGGCTGGTAAACAAACTTCGATACTGTAGGCTACAACGTACATACGTATTTATCACATTTCTCCTAAGATAACCTTATGAGGTGGTAAAATGCCCGAGAATATTTTAAAAGAAACTCAAAATAGAGAAAATAGATTAAGGGGTACTTCGAAGCTTCGAGAATTTGTTGGAAATTCTAAGAAAAGTTGGTTCCGCCGAAAGTTCTTAGAAATTCATATGAGAAGCTGTTAATAATTTTCAAGGCAAATTGTTACACATTTTTACAGAAAAATGTTCGGAATATTCATAGAAAATTTCTTATGAGTTTTGGTTGAATATTCTTCGAAGTCTACACTGAAAATGCGTCGGAATATCCGCGGAAGATTCACGAAAACTGTCTTGAATATTTACGAGAAATTCTCCGGAATTTCCTCGGCAAATTGTTCAAAATGTGGATTTCAATAAAAAAAATCTTTGGATTTCAACGAAAGATTGTTCGGAATTTCCAAATAAAATTCATTAGAATTCGCACGAATTTTTGCCATTCTCGTATACTAAGTATACGTAAAGTCTACACACTTAAATGCCAGATTTTATTTCGGTAAAAATATTTAACGAGCATGTTCTGTAAATTATGTTTTAACCGAAATGTCTTCAAAAAATATTGTTTCACCGAAATATTTCAAACTTGATTACCGAAATTCAGCTACTTGAATGTATTACTGAAGTTCGGAAATATGTTTTGCGATCTTCATCGGTGGGTGGGGGTCCAAAATCACGAAATTTCGCGTTACGTAAGGCGCGGAATCCTGCCTAATTTTTGCTATTGAAGTTATTAAAAAATCTGTTGATTTTTTTTTCAAAATCGGATTTTTTTCTAAAAACTACTGCATGTATTGCAGTAAATGCAAATAAATGTGAATTGATGGAAATAACTGAATCTATCTCCATGAAGTGCAATTTTGACCTCTGTAATGTTAATTTTTCAAAACATTTTGAAATAAACGAGAAAGGCACCTAGATGGATTATTCTGGTTTATGCCTTTTATTTTTTTTTAATGAAAAATTCTCAAGAATTTCCATTAAAATTGTTTATAATGTTTACGTTAGTTTTATGAATTTCACTGAAAACTGTTCGGCATATTTGCGGAAAATTATTCGGAATTTTAAAGAATTTATTTGGATTTCTACGGGAAATTGTTTTTAATATCCATAAAAAATTCTTCGAAAATTCTAAATTATTAAAAATAGAAGGCTCGTTTGGTCGAAAATCATTCGGCAGAAAACTATTTGGCCGAATAACACGTTAAGCTGAAAGTCATCTAGCCGTATTGCATTTGGCTGAAATTAACGTTTGGGCGAAAAATGCTTTGACCAAAAATAGCATTTGGCCAAAGAACCATAAGGCCGAATTGATAATATGGACGAAAAGCCGTTTACTCTAACATAACGTTTAACCAAATCATCAGGAAGAAAGTGCCGTTTGGCCAAGATGGTCGTTTGAAAGGATGGACCATTGGCAGAAAATGTCAAGGCTTCTGCTAAAAGACCTTTGCAGCCGAATACCTTTTCGGTAAATGGTATTTTCGTGATTAATTATTTTAGAGCGTCTTAGGGGAAATGCTACAAGGTTAAAAGACTATTATTCTTCCATTTACTTCCACTATTAACTTGTTGATACATAAAAAAGTTAATAGTGGAAGTAAATGGAAGAATAATAGTCTTTTAACCTGGTATTTTCGGCCAAGTGTCTATTTGGCCTATTTGGTCAAACGACTTTTTCGGCTAGATTATCAGTTCAACCGTATATAAATTTTGGTAGTATGTCCATTTCGGTTAAATGACATTTTCGGTCATATGGGTTTGTTCGGTCGTTTGACCGAAAGTCACACGGCGTCACTGTTTATTCGAATTCCACTTAGCCGAATAACGCATAAAGCTGAATGTCATCTGGCCTACATCCATTTGGCCAAATTGTATGTTTTTCCGAAACGATTGTCAGGCCGAAAATGGTTTTACCGAAAATGTCATGTGGCCGAAAGCGACAAGCAGCCAATTAAGCTATTTGGCCAACCTTTTTTTCCAGCTAAAGGAACTGTTTGACTAAATGACTAGGCTAGATGGGCTTCGACCAAATGGTAAAAAAATGTAATATCCTATTCGGCCAAATGTCCTATTCGGCCAAATCACTCATTCGGTCAAATGACTTTCGGGCTAATGGTCTATTCGGCAAAATGGTATATTAGTTAAATATCTTGGCTGTGCATATGCACAGCATATGTTTCGAAATGGACAAATTGATATGAAATTTACGAAAAAGAATCCACGTTTCTTGGAGGAACTCGAATCCTCAATCTCCTACTCCCTAGATAGGCGTGATAACCCCTACACAACAAGACCACTTAAATGTCACGTTTGCGGAAAAGCCATCAGAATCCTCCACCGCGGTTAGCTCTTTTTTGCAAATTGAATATTTTTCGGATGCTTGATTTGTCCAATCTCCACATGTGCTTTACTGTGCATATGCACTGCCAAGATATTTAACAAAAACTCAAAGGTGCAGCCCAATCGGGTTGTACGCAAAGGTGACGTTGAACTACGTAGTTGTATGTAATGTACAGGTTTTCGACTTTTCTGTTCTATGAAACCCATATGCGTAACTAGAGTCTCGGTCTAGGGGGGGCCATGGCACCAGCTGGTGCGATGTAACTTTCAAAGGCGATTTAAAGCACTGTGCGCATGGATTGTAATAGAAATTGTTTGACTAAGTTTATCGCTCATTCGTCCTAGAACTAACATAAAAAAAATCGCGAATAATACAATTGATTTCCAATGATGCTGTGATTGCTTCAAAACGCTGTGTCTGTGTCAACTTGTCTTCTCCATGTTACTAAATGTGGATAAGTGTGTAATCTAAGATTCAAGAATCTTCTTCGAATTATCTATAAATGAAATTCGATATGAGTATATTTCTGAAAGTTTTCAAGCATTTCCATGATTACTTAATGCATAAAGATCTCGATTTTTTTGAAACTTGAAATTTTTGAAACTCTTTAGATGTTAGAAAGATGCTTTATTATGGTTTTCTGAATAGGTGAGAGATTTCTCTGCAAAAATCAAAGAGACTTGAGAAGCAACCAAATCGATCTGAATTGTGCTGCAAAAGAAACGTTTTCTGATACGACCTGGTTTCTAAATCTATTTTTTTTATCCTAAAAACAAATTCTAACTAAAGCAGGCACAAAAGAGTTTTCCGATTATGAAATCGCCAAAAAATTAAATGGAACAAGATCTTTTGATGATTATAAAAATATTTCTTTAATGCAATCTCTGTTGTGAGTGCGAAGGTTCCCTAAGTTTTGTCCTAATACTTTCAATGGAATGCATTGTTGATTTTTCTGTCATTGTAACAAAGATTCTTAAGTTTTATAATTTTATATCTTTCTGTGCCAGAATTATATAGCGAGCAGAGCTTTAAATATTCGATTATTTTTTATGAAGCCCATCGGCCTTCTTTGTCACTTCATTTCTAAAAATATTCATATTCGGCTCTGCACCGTCAATTTTCAGAATGAATATGGGTCAGTGAGTATTAATTTGAATATCACAAATTATTAAATAATCGTAAAACTGAACACATGTTTGATGATTTGAATAAGTAAACGCATAGAACTAATCTCGACGTTCAATTGAGGGGCATTTTTAGCGCCAAATGTCAATATAATCAAGGCTAATTTTGTTTTTTTCGCGCGCAGTTACTATACTCAGTGGTAATCGATTGAATGAATTTATGAAGAAGTAAACTGAGTAAGTCATTCTATGTTTTGAATAATCAAAACACGAATGTCAAAAGTCAGAGTGAATGTGCTTCATGAAAGTGAATATTTTATGCACTGATAGCGAGAGCAAAAAGCTCCATAGGAATTTGATCAACTGTTTTGCGGTATACCTTGCGATTAACTGGAAGATTTTCGAAAGAATGGTCGTTCGAAATTTCATTGACCGGATTTGTGTACATGTACTCATTTTGATGAGGTTGCTTCAGTCTTTTTTGAAGCGGATGGTAGTTTAATAGAACAGAAATATTTATATCTTAATACAATTATGTTTTTATGTTTCTGCGACCAGGATACTAGTCAAACAAATGCAGAACAAATTTATTATTTTAAGCTAGCAACTGAATTAGAAGCGGCATTGATTTTAGCTTAAACATCGAGAAAATGTTCCCGGGGGTCCAACTTAAATATTTCGATGCTTTGCTGAACAAATGGTCATAGATGTGATAACGCAACAAAAAATATGTTTATAGAATTCATAATCAAAATTATGAAATATGTAGGAAATATGTAAATGAAATAAAACTGACTAAGTTGGAATTACTTTTCAAAATTTTCTGGGGGGCACAGAGTCTGGAGGTCTAGCCCCCGGCCCCCCCTTATTTACGCGAATGGATTTCAATCAGACGAGCATTTGACGCTTGATGAAACGGAAGTGGCGTTTCATGCACCATCATTTTGTGTTTACTATTAGGAAAAACTTCTGATGACGCACCAGCTGCGGTCAATTATATGCACGAATCGTAACGCTTGAACCGATCCCCTTCCTCTCCCCACAGCGTTACGTAATTTGTGAACAGTCCCTAAGTAAATTATGACTTTCATACTATTTAAAGCTCTACCATTTATAATCAAAATTGCTACTACAAAGCTCAAAGGATGGAGCAGTATGGTGATATGAGTTCGCTTATTTTGAATACATTGTATGGTCGGAAAGATCGACAGGAAATACTAATTATGGGAGCAATACAAGATAGTTGCTTTTGCTATTGCTATTGAATAAAATACCTGATAAAACGATTATTTAAAAATATGATGAATACTGAATATTTTCGAAAAAAGTATATGATTGAAATTATTAGTTGGTGTCCTGCTAACAATTGCAACTAACATGGAGCCTATTCAATAGATGGAAACAACGAAAAGAACCGTATATTATGAGAAACCATCCTGCAATTCAAAAGAAGAAATACGAGCTATCGCTCTTGGAACGCTTTCGAGAATTAATGTTAGAACATCTTTTTCATTTCCGTTTGAATATAAGAGTGAGAATTTATCTTGATATTTGTTCGAAAATTCGTAACGAAATGTCTACTTTTTTTCTAAATTCCTCGATAAATTATTTTCTTTATTTATCTTGAATTTTTTTCGACAACTCTTTCAGGAATTCCTTCGAGAATTCCTTCAGGATCTCCAGGGGTAAATTGTGGAGGAATTTTGTGAGAAATCTTAAGCAGGTACTGCACGAACTTTCGGGGGAATCCTTGCAGGAATGTCTGAAATGTCTCATAAGAGATATCCGGAAGATTTTTGTGGGGAATTTGTAAAGCATTTTCTGAACAAATTCAGGAGTATACATGCAAAAATGTTTGGGCAAATTTCTGAAGGAATTACCGGGAGAAATCTGTAAAAAACTAGTGGTGAAACAACCAAATGAACATTTTCCTGAAGGAACTTTCGGGGAGAATACGAAGAATTTTTTAAAGTAATTTTTTAGACAAATACTCAAAGCATTCCTGTTGGGATTTCCTCAGGGCTTCTTGGACGAATTGTTAGGCGAATTTATGAAGTAGCAGGCTACAAATTCATGGAATTGTTTTTAATGCTGGAAATAGGTTTACTCCGACCCGTCGCTGCTGCTTTTTGCAAACGGCGTGACGTCTCCACAAGGCACAATGGCTCAAAGTTTCACGTCCAAGTGTTTGATGTTTCTCATTTTTGATTATTTTCTCATACATTGAATAATGTATGCAATTCCGAATCCCATGATGATTGAATGATATTTAGATTTTTCAAAGCCTTTGCTAAGTTATGATGTTACGTGCATATTGTTAAGGATTTTCATATCCTAAGTTTATTTCAAATATCTGTATACTTCTCTAAATTTAAAACCAAGGCAGTTTCCGGTAATTTTGACTCAAATTTAGCATTTTCTAATGCATAGCTCACGAAGCTTTGGCCGCCACTCACGCATTGGTCATCATTTTGATTTTCCACCTTTGTAACAAAATTAAATTTTAGAGTGTGACTTAATTAACATTTTTCATAACATAAACCCAACGCAATTCACCAAGTGGTGATACTGACTTTCTCGACACCAACCTCATATGGATTTATATGGTTTGATGTACCATTTTCTTCAATAATTTTAAAAACAACGGAGGACTGTTATCAAATTCAATAATGATCAACTAGGGTTCGCCCCCTGTCGAATGCAACTTGTTGTTAGAAAATCGGTCATCGGAATTGATGATGCAGCCACTGCAAGCCGAAAACACCTCTGCACTCGCCACGAGCTCCTGCGGAATTTTATTGGATGTTTAGGTTTTATGGCAGAGGTTCGTCTTGGTTAACGGGTTGCCAATGTGATAGTAATAAAAGGGTGGTGTGTATTCTAATTGGTTTCCGAAAATGAGCTTTTTTTTATCATTTCGAATTCTAACGGTTACCTGCTAGAACTAATCAAGCTGTTGGTAAAGGGATAGATAGAAGATGGTAACGGTATGACAGCCCATTTCCAGTTCTAGTGATGTCTGGAACATGAGACATATATGAAAAGATACGAAGTAGGAGGAATGGAACGAACCTCCTGGGTATGAGGCAGAAGCGGTAGTCATATGACCACCAAGCCCGGTAAAGAAATGTCTACTTTTTCAATTCCTCATGAAATTCCTTCAAAAATACTCCCACGTCCATAGTTTCTTTTTAAATATTCTCCTGGAAATTCTTCGACAACTCTTTCTAGAATTCCTTCGAGAATTCTTGTTGAATTGATTTCCAGGAGAGTTCATAGGAGAATTCCCGGAAACTTTCTGAAGAAATTCTTTTGGAAATTGCATCATAAACTTATGGTAAAATAGTACCAATATTTTTTGAGGGAATTTCTTCTGAAATTTTTGAGAGAATTTAAGGAGGAACTTTCTAAAGCATTCCCAAAGAAAAAAACCTTACGACACCAATTCACACAAAGGTATCTTTTGGGTAAAACTTAAATTAGTTTGAGCTGAAAAATTGTCGAGTAGCTGTTTAAAATGCAGCCTTGATGTGTGAAATACAGTGTTTCTTGAAAGGGGAAGGGTCATTTAGCCGAAACCTATTTGGCCGAAAGCCATTTGGCCGAATGCCACTAGATTAGGCCGCAACCCATCTGGCCGAAAGTCATTTGGCTGAACGGGTCATCCGGCCGAATATGACATGGGCGAAGTGAGTGGTGCGATGTTTCTGTTTCACTTCTAACATTCGGTCAAATGACATCTTTCTGAATTATGTGTCCAACTAGCTATCCTTCTGCAACCTCAGCATTCGCAAGGACGTGGCCAGGACAGATCTCGACTATTTATTGGAGAGTACATTGCTTCCATCTAAGATATAGTGATCAAATCAATATCAGTGGTAACGGATAAAAGCGATGATACTCTCATACAATAGTCCAGGTCCTAGCAGTACACATGTTTCACATGGGCTACTGCAACTCATATGTAACCAGATTTAGTCACAATCAAGTTACTGTAACCATTTTTGTCTGACTTGTGCTGCTTGGGGCTTGTACAACCTACGAATTTGTGCAAATTGCACAATGCTAATGCTAATAGTGCATATAATTTAAGGTCTATGCTAGTTACCCTACCAGCACACTTATTCCACGAAGGTTACTGCAACTCTTATGTGACCAGATTTTGTCACAATCAAGTTGTTGAAACCATTTTGTCTAACTAGTGCTGCTTGGGTAAGCATATATGCGGTATTTCGAAAAATTTCGTTCCAGGTGGTTCGAAACGAAATTCCGCGGAATTTCGCGGAATTTGAAGATGGTGAAATCAGATTTCTTGATTTCGTTTCGTTTCGTAAAATTACAAAAATTTCGCTAGAAAAAACTAGCTTATAACGAAATTTAACGGAATTTCGCGGAATTTCGAAACAAATTTAGACTTAAGCCATACTATCTCGTACGGTCAAGTATTATAAAAATTTTTAGTTGTGCCGCTGAACTAAATCATAATACTATTTTTAAAACTTAATGTTTTACAAATTTTTCTAGGATTTCTGAGTATTTGTCGACGTGTTTAGTTTTCTTCTATAAAACGTCTTCGGTGTTTTGCTTGAAATGTCCAACAGAAAACGAAAAATGTCTTTAACATTCTTTTTTTTTCAAAAGTGATCCGACTCAATATTTAAGACGTCAGGCTCAGAGTGTAAATGTAATCAGATATGAAACAGAGCAGTACAACTTTGTCAAAGAGGTAAAGTCGTGGCGTGAACTCCTAATGCCCTTGTGAAGTATTTTTAGAGCGCTTCTTTTTTATTAAAGGCCTACTTCTTCACCGCTTATGCCTCAAACCAGGTTTAAGCGCATGACTAAGCACCGCTTAAGAGTAAAGAAGGCCATAAGGAAAACATTAAACGAAGCACATGATTTTGCGTTGAATTGATTTGAAACACGGTTTTCGTTTTCGAGTTTTCAAAATAACTTCGTTTACAATAAATATTTAATCGCTTACCAAGGTGGCTCCACATGAATTACCTTTTCATCAAATCAAAGATTCCTTTCACGGGTGCTCACGGAGATGCATAGACTTCTTCTTATAATCTTATAATAATGAATATCAAACTAATTTTCCTCTCCTTACCCTAAATTGACTGTAAGGTCGTGGCCGGCTCATACTGTCCATAGCAGCTGTTTCTTACAGTCAATTGAAGTCGGTTGAGGATGAAAATTTGACAACAATTTTTGCATGCCTCATATGAACAAACACATTTACAAGGACAAACAGACAACAGCTTGGTTAATCGAGTTGATTGTATATAAGACTATATTTTTCTTGATTAATGACTTGTGAGGGAAGTCAGACTCGATGGATACGGGGAATTGACTGATATCCCATTGTTATTAGCTGGTTATGAAACAACTTCTCGCAAGGGCAGCTGTTGTATAATTGGTAATACGTCCGTGTACCTAATGAAATAGAGTGGGTTCAAGTCCTACCGGCAGCCGAATCTTTTTTCGCAATATTTCGTGAAAAACACATCAGATGGCAAGCTTAACTATGTGTATCAAAATTGATTGAACATCTTTTCCAAAAAAATATAAGACTGAATTTGAAGGGAAATAATATCCTTTTGTTATAAGTTTTTGTAGGAGGCAGTAGAAATTGTTTCTTCTTACCTGGCAAACTGCAGTCGTAAAAGCTTTGCGATCACATTTCTGAAACACAATCTGAAAGATATATATTTGTGCATTTTAGAAAGGTGCAGAGCATTCGTCTAGCGAGCAAATGTATGCTATTAACAATTCTCATTCTGCGTTATACTATATTCGAATATTCTGGTTTTGATTTAGCTCATTACCATAAAACCACGCTGATAAATGAATATGACGTATGCTTCATAATAATCACATAAGTCTTAAATGAAATAAGGTTTTAAATAGAATTTTAATCAAAATATAAAAAAAATCCCACAATTCCTTTATTATTATATTCATATATTGATATAAAGCTAAACTGATATAAAACTGATCAGATTCGGGAGCACCCAGTCCAGGATGAATTCTTTTGAAAGCGGCACAAATGCTGGAGTATTGCCTTATCGCCATATCGCGATTTCTCGCTTAACTTTTCAAAAGGACCTAAGTAACATTTTTTTTCATGATTGAAATTGAGTACTGCATTTAAAAGCTTTCATGTTGTTCTGTTGATTGCGGTATTCAAATTAATTCATGAAATACTGCTTCTTCTGTAACTATAATTATAATGGTCGCAAAGCAGTTATTTGCCGTTGAGAAAATTAAATCAGAGTTGCGTACATAATGTAACATCAATTCAATAAAAAATCTGTGGAAAAAAATGAAATTTAGTTTCGTTTCGAAAAATTTCGAATTAAACGGACGTTGATTTCGTATCGTTTCGAAGTTTCGAAAGCAAATATATATTTCGTTTCGTTTCATTTCGAATCAACACAGACATGTTAAATTTCGTTTTGTTTCGTTAGGAAAAGTGTCTTATCGCATACCCTTGATGCTAGTAGTTTTGTAAATGAGTAGTTGATGTAAAAAGTGGTGTAAAAAGTTATGTTAAAAATGTTCCTATTTTCACAATTTCATTCTAAATTTACTGACGAAACAATAACATGACATGCATTTTATATGGTATTTTTTCAAAGGAGTGGAATAATTTTTAAATATGTTAATCAATATGGAGGCGCATGGTATTTCATGTAGCTCATGTGAATGACGCAGGCGGAAGTTTATGTTCGTCAATTTTGGAACAGTTGGCCTCCATAAACATCAAATCTGAAACATCCCCCTTTGTCACACTTTTTGTATTACTACCCTTTTTTGTATGGACCGTCGCGCTGCTCGAAACCGCCTCTCCCCTTAAAAGTGTGACGTACTTTGTGTGTGGCTGATTCCTTATAACGGTGAGTACCGGTGCAAATGATGCATTAGTTGTACACAACTGTGCAACAAGAAGTTATCCCAACGCCAATGAGCGAGGACGAAGCAATTTATTATAGCTTGTCGGTAGGACTGCTTCTCTGAAGCTTTGTAGGCCACTCAAACTTTTTGCATCGAGTACTGGCTCATATGTTGGTCACACATCCCGTGGTTTTGCATTGATAAAATGGAGGAGAGAAAAAATGAATGATGAGGAAGTAGGCTTCGGCTAAGCAAGACGGTTTGTTTTTTGCCTCTGTCATTTTCTTAGTTCTTTTCAAATTTAAAGTAAGTTTTAATATTCGGTGCACTTGATATTGAGTCAACCACATCAACTGATGATGCCAACTCTGGACCTATCTGCAAATTGCCTTCAAATTCCTTGGCTAAGAAAACGAAGGCTTCAAGCGGCCGCAAATAAAGCTGGCAAATGCGTCAGATGCTGCTGCTAGATATAATCACGGCTGCTGACCTGTAACATGCTGGAATAGATGCATGAAATCACGATTACAGAATTCGTAGGGTGAAGATTATGTGGGAGAGCTTCTTTCGACGTCAAGTTTGCCGTGTCGATGCTGTGGAGTGGAATTCTAAGTATCATTTTAATTTTTATGTTCTTATTATAACCATATGTTTTATTTGTTTTCTGTATAGCAAGGTTGCTTTTTACATGAAGTGATTTCTTTAATTTCTTGTCTTGATGTTTCATAGAATCCAAAGGCTTTAACGTGCAAATCAGAATGGCAAACGTTATTTGTCTGTTGCGCCTATCTGTGAGGAAGTGCAAACATTTGTAGCATCACCCCTACTCTAGCGCATGTAAACATTGTTGTTAGACCATCGCTTGAAAAGCGACTTCAGTGTATGTTTTTGTTCCCTATTTATTCAATTGTTTTTCTTCATTTTATTTTTTCCCATAATGTGAGGATTTACTTCTGATTTATTAAATCCGTAAACTCCGTAAATTTTGCATGTCCTGAAATTTATATTGAGTTTATAAATTTCCTCGACAATTGCTTTATGAATACTTAGTAAGCATTGTTTGAAGGACTTCAATGGCTACGACACTTAGGGCCTCTTCGTACAATTTAAACGCTTTAAAACAGTAAGAGCGTTTTCGTATAATGGATAAAATCCAATTGGCATTTTCCATATGATAACAATATTTTTTTTCGATTATTCATTTCATTTGGCTAACCAGCGTACTGATCAGTCTTGATGAAACTTTCAACTATTTATAATAGAACCACCAACAAAGATATATTTTTTTTTTAATGTGATAGTTCGAATCAAAATATTTATAGATATATTTATTTTCTGTAATATCTAAATGTTAATTTTTTTGTCTCCCATTCTAACAAAATACATAGTATAGTGATTCGAGCTGTCATTAGTTTTTATCTGTTTTCCAAAAACTTTCACTAGAATAATTTGAATGTTCTACCCTTTATTTCTATTTTTCCTCTGGTTGAATTGAACCATGTAGGAATTACAATGTTTTCAACTTAAACTAATCTTAACCTATTTTATACTAAGGGTACAGGAGTTAATCGTTGCAATAGAAGATTGCAACGATTTTTGTCTAAAATTGAAATTATTTTGTTGGACATTTGTTGCAATGTCTCAATATTAGAAATTCTATGAAGTTCATTGGTGCTATACCACGGAGGCAACTTCAGAATCATTTTCAGAATTTTATTTTGAATCCTCTGAAGTGCCTTCTTTCTGGCATTGCAGCAACTAGTCCATATTGGCACAGCATACAACATGGCAGGTCTAAAAATTTGTTTGTAAATCAAAAGTTTGTTCTTAAGACAAAGTTTTGATTTTCTGTTTATAAGTGGATATAGACACTTAATATATTTGTTACATTTGGCTTGAAGGCCTTCAATGTGATTTTTAAAAGTTAATTTTTGATCTAGCAGAAGTCCTAAATATTTAGCTTCGCTAGACCAATTAATTGGAACCCCATTCATAATGACAATATGTCTGCTAGAAGGTTTCAAATAAGAAGCTCTCGGCTTATGTGGGAAAATTATAAGCTGAGTTTTGGAAGCATTCGGGGAAATTTTCCATTTTTGCAAGTAAGTGGAGAAAATATCCAAACTTTTTGCAATCTACTACAATGACACGAAGGCTTCGCCCTTTGGCTGAGAGGCCCGTGTCATCTGCAAACAAAGATTTTTGACACCCTGATGGTAAATCAGGTAAGTCTGAAGTAAAAATGTTATACAAAATGGGCCCCAGTATGCTGCCTTGGGAAACACCAGCTCTTACAGGTAATCTATCAGATTTAGAATTCTGATAGTTTACTTGCAGTGAGCGATCTGATAAATAATTTTGAATCAGTTTAATAATGTACAGAGGAAAATTAAAATTTAACAATTTTACAATCAAACCTTCATGCCAAACACTGTCAAAAGCTTTCTCTATATCAAGAAGAGCAACTCCAGTCGAATATCCTTCAGATTTGTTGAGCCGAATTAAGTTCGTAACTCTTAATAACTGATGAGTAGTAGAATGCCCATGGCGAAAACCAAATTGCTCATCAGCAAAAATAGAATTGTCATTAATATGAACCATCATTCTATTTAAAATAATCTTTTCAAACAGTTTGCTTATTGAAGAAATCAAACTGATTGGGCGATAACTAGAAGCCTCAGCTGGATTTTTGTCCGGCTTCAAAATTGGAACAACTTTGGCGTTTTTCCATTTATCTGGGAAGTATGCCAATTGAAAACATTTGTTAAATAAATTAACCAAAAAGGATAAAGAGCTCTCAGGAAGTTTTTTGATAAGTATGTAGAAAATACCATCATCACCCGGGGCTTTCATATTTTTAAATTTTCTAGTAATAGATCTCACTTCATCCAAATTAGTTCCCAACAAAGGGTCAAAAACATTATCTTGGTTGAGAATGTCTTCGAAGCTTCGTGTAACCTGATCCTCAATTGGACTAGTGAGACCTAGACTAAAATTATGGGCACTCTCGAACTGCTGAGCAAGTTTTGAGCCTTTTCGCCATTTGTTAATATAATTTGATTTCCTCTTTAAGCGCTGGAATTGGCTTTTGAGGTTTTTTAAGAATTTTCGTTAATTTCCAAAAGGGTTTCGAACTGGGATCCAACTTCGAGACATTATTCTCAAAGTTGGTATTTCTCAGAATAGCGAAACGTTTTTTAATTTCATTTTTCAAATCTCGCCAAATAACTTTCAACGCGGGATCGCGAGTTCTTTGGTATTGCCTTCGCCTCACATTTTTAAGACGGATCAGTAGCTGAAGATCGTCGTCAATAATAATGGAGTTGAATTTAATTTCACATTTAGGAATTGCAATGCCTCTGGCTTCGACAATTAAATTTGTCAAAGATACGAGCGCATTGTCAATATCACTTTTGGTATCCAAAGGAATATTAACATCAAAATTCCTATCGATATATGTTTTATATAAATCCCAATCAGCTCTATGATAATTAAAAGTAGAGCTGATTGGATTATAAATGGCTTCTTGTGAGATTTCAAATGTCACAGGAAGGTGATCAGAGTCAAAGTCAGCATGAGTTACCAATTGGCCACACAGCTGACTTGAATCCGTTAAAACCAAATCAATTGTCGAAGGATTTCGAGTGGATGAAAAACAAGTTGGGCCATTGGGATATTGAATAGTATAATATCCCGCAGAACAATCTTCAAATAAAATTTTGCCGTTGGAATTGCTTTGAGCATTATTCCATGAACGGTGTTTGGCATTGAAGTCACCAATTACGAAGAATTTTGATTTGTTGCGAGTCAGAATTTGAAGATCAGCTTTCAACAAATTCTTTTGCTGCCCTTTGCATTGAAAAGGCAAATAGGCTGCAATGAAGGAAAATTGACCAAAATTTGTTTCAACAGAAACTCCCAAGGTTTCAAAAACTTTGGTTTCAAACGAAGAAAATAATTTATGTTTGATACGTCTATTAATGACAATGGCGACCCCACCACAGGCGCTGTCAAGACGATCATTTCTGTAGATAAAATAATTTGGATCTCGTTTAATGGAGAGTCCTGGTTTTAAATACGTTTCAGTTATAATGGCAATATGCACATTATGAACTGTTAGGAAGTTGAATAATTCATCTTCCTTACCCTTTAGAGAGCGGGCATTCCAATTTAGAACTTTCACACAATTATTTAGATCCATTAAAACGGAGTCCGATAACAATTTTTTGTGTGTACTTTATACCAACCTGAACAGCTTCTGGTATGGTATTTGCTTTGAACATTGCATCAATCATGTGATGCAATTGTTCAGTTAAAAATCAAATCGGAAGCAGTCATGCTACCTGAATCGGCAACATGACCGTTATTTTCCGTTGGGACATGGGTATAAACCTCATTTTGAGAAGAGAAATTTTGTCTACCAGCAGCGATGTTTGCATACGTAGGGACATTCGAAAAATTGAATTTACTGAAGTGCTTGCTACCCGTTGACAAGCGGCAAAATTTGTTTGTGAATTGTGGTGGGTATGAATTGCTCGACCGGTAACTGGTTTCGAAATTTGAGCGTTTGAAAAATTTCTACCTGTCGAATCTGGGATCCGATTGAATTTCCCGTCATCAATTTTGCACGGGAATTCAAAACTTTTTTTGCGTGAAGGGCATTCCCAGAAATTGGATTTATGATTGCCCCACAATTTGCACATTTAAATTTATTGAATCTTCTCTCACAGGACATGCCTCCTTGGCGTGAGAGGTTCCACCACAAATCATGCATTTAGCATCCATGTGACAATGTTTGGTTCCATGACCCCACTTTTGGCACTTACGGCACTGGTTGGAGTTTTGGAAATTACCCCCAGGCCTGCGGAAATGTTCCCATGTAACACGGACATGAGACATAATACAGGCCTTTTCCAAACTTTTCATATTATTTAGTTCACTTTTGTTAAAATGAACTAAATAAAATTCTTGAGAAATGGCCCTCTGGGAAGTACCAGAGTGGGATTTCTTTTTCATCTTAATTACTTGGACTGGTGAAAATCGAAGTAATTGAGAAATTTCAATTTTAATCTCATCCAGTGATTTATCATCACTGGGGAGATCTTTCAAGACGACTTTGAACAATCGCTCAGTTTTGTCGTCGTATGTGAAGAATTTATGGCGCTTCTCAGTTAAATACTGAAGAAGACGTTTGCGATCGTCAAAGGATCCCGGCAAAACGCGGCAGTCACCCTTCCTAGCAATCTGAAATGAAACCTTGATCCCCTGAAGGTTACTCAAAATCTAATTCCGGAAGCCAGAAAACTCGGCAACAGATACCACAATTGGCGGAATCCTTTGCTTTTTCGCATGAATCGAATCACCTGGGCTAGAGGTATATTCGATTTGCTCAATTTCATCATTAATCAAATCGAACTGATTGCTCAGTTCGATTGGAGAAGAATTATTTCCGACATTAGAGTTAGAAGGAATATCTGAATTCTCCAGCTTCCTTCCTCTTGTTTTTATTAATGCTCATTGCTGAGCGTGGAGACGTGACCTTCTAAGAGGTTTTTTCCCAGAACGGTGTCCCTGCAGGATTACCACCGCTTGTCGGAATTTTACTTCCGCAAACGGGTCCAACGTAAAACGAAGGCACGGGTCCTTGCAAAGATCGTAACGGGATCAGTGGGTACAAATAGCGCTAAGAAGCACCGTTGAAATTAAAATAGCTTCGGGTAGTATTAAAAACTTTCTTCCGCAAAGAGAGAAAGAACCGCACAGCACGAAAGCACGATGCGGTCTGACTTTTTTTTGTAGTACTAAAATCTTCATAACAAAAAGGGCACCATTACGGAGCATGAGATCTGATCAAATTATTCGTAGTACTACTTAATCAACGCCCCCGGCTGGGTGAGGGATAGAGGATGAAGCACACATAAAATGGAGGAGAGATAAAATTAAAAAAAAAATGTATGGTTTTAGTCTTGGTTCTAGTGGTCCTATTTAGTCAATTTGGATGATAACTCTCTAAATAACGGACTGATAGAGCGTGGTATTAGCTCCAATAGAAAGCACTCATTAGGCTTCTCTTATATTGAAGCCGATGGACAATTTTTGAACAATATGTAATGGGATAAACTTGATTCTATTTTTTCACGGCCTTGTACAAAATATACAGGAGCTGCAAAGTTGCATCCATTTTGCACGACTCGGAGAAAAATCCTATACGAATCTTCGAATCTTTAACCAACGATTTTTATTTTGCACGGAGCACGTAACATGTAACGCGAAAAAAATTAAGTATATTACTGTCTTCGAAAAAATGCGTATCCTACCAAAGATATTTGCATTTGTTCGGGAATGTTTGAAGCTGAAAAAGGGTTAGGCGCGCAATAGTGGACCACCAACCAATAGTGCTCCCTCCAGCGATTTTTGCGTTTTTACAGCACATTGTAAACATTTTGCTATGAAATTCCATCGGGAGAACCTACCTTACAGTCCTATGATTTGATTACATGCATTGGAAATGACATGGAATGTAAAATTAGATGATTTTTATATTTCTATAAAAACAAACACGAGACAGACACTGCCATAGGAATATTTTGGGGGGTCCATAATAGGGAAGAAGAACGTCCCGAAACGTACGTTAAAAATTTACGATACATGTTTCTACACTGACAAATAAACTATGCAAAGCTTGCTACGCAAAAAGGTTGCATTCTCGGTTGTTGTTAGATTATGGCACTTAACTTACAGCACGTTAACATCACCCATAGGTTATCCTCAGTTATGGAAGTTATGAATTTGTGATCAATTGCTAAGCGAAAACTGGAGCATGAAAGTTAATTTTTTTTGTCAATTCGGTTGATGCGTTTTAGCAGAGCCACGGCAAAGTATGTTCGCGATTCTCGCTAACTGGCTCCTGAATAAACAGTTTTGCAGAAAATTATAATTTATGGGTTGTTCTTAAGTAAGCCCATCTGAAATATATCAAAAGAAGCTCTTTAGTTCCTTTATTGCCCTACGGGTTTAGTTGTTTATCCCAAATTTGATCTAGTACTCTATAACATGTAGGTCACTTGGTATATATATATATATATATATATATATATATTAAGGTGAAAATAAAAATTTGAAATTTTCGAATTTCAAAAAACGACATTGCTCACAAGTTTCATTACCCCAAAATATGACCCAATGCAAAATGTGAGCTCAATCGGACATGATTTGAAGGTGCCTAAAATTCATCCAAGTTTTGAAATTTTTACCCAACCAAAGCAAATATCGAAAATCAAATTTTTGTTTTTCAAGCCAAATGACTTAAAAATGCATGAAACGTAGAGATCTGATGTTACTTAAAAACATTTTTTTTAAAAGAATCGATTTTTTCTCTTAGAACATTTTTGGGAATTTTTTCAGATGAGGAAATTTTTTCATCGAATTTTAACACTGGACGATACGCAAACGTTTTCGTAGCCAAAAATATCCCCCTATGCAAAATTTGAGCTAAGTCGGACATGATTTAGGGGTACTCAAAATTAATCAAAATGTTTTTTTTTTCATTCTAGGTTTTCCCATTACCACTATTTATTTGAACTTTAGAAGTGAAAGCAGTCACACTGTTTATTATTATTATTTTTCTTAAATTGGGGGATATTCCGTTTGTTGGGGAATGCCATTGTTTCCCAAGTCATCCAATTTGCCGTCGTATGAAGAAGTTCTTCGTAAGTTCATGTTTTATTTGCGAGCTGAGAAACAAATTGCTAAACAAAGTGCGCAAATAACAACAGAAGCGTGGATAGCTGTATGGAGAGCAAAACAAATTAATCAAGTTATTGGTAATAGGGTAATTGGTAAAGTTCCGCAATGACATGAATCGTGTATATCAGTTTTCTTGATCTTTACACGTTGTGTTTTGAATTCATGCGGTACCGCGTAATAATAATCGCGTAAAATAAATCTCAGTTTGATAAACATTGCCTAACAATCTGATATTTTTCTCCGTAAATCTGATCTCGAAAGTTTTCACAGCAACAAAAAATTCAAAATTTTGATAGCAAGATTTTGAGCACCCCTAAATGATGACACATGGAGCTCAAACTTTGCATAGGGGCATATTTTAGGGCTTAGGAAATGTTTGCGTGATGCCTGGTTTTAAATTCGATGAAAAATTGTTTTCGTCGTTAGATTTTTTTTTAAAGTCCAAAAACAATCGATTTTTTTCAAAAATTTCTCTAATTCTCAAAGTTTCATGCATTTTGAGTCCTTTGGCATCAAAAAACAAAAAAAAAAGATTTTGACTATTATAATACATAGAAAGGAATAATCTAAACTCTATGGAATTTTCAAATATGTTTTACATAAGAAATGATTTTCCTTCTATACTTTGTGACCATGAGGTTTGCGGCGTCTATTGCCCGAACGTTTTGCAATAGACGAATTTCGCGCCAACTCGACCAGCGCTTGGCAGCACCATCTCAGAATCGAATGAAGCTTGGTGGGCATAAAGATATGGTATTTCTAAGCCATTCTGCATACTTAGTTTTTCAAAATTGTCAAGAGTAACATTTGATGAAGGCCTAATTTTTTCATTGATTTTTAAAAAATCGATGTAACTCTTAAATGACAAGACCTACAAAAAAGTGTTGTATGGCGGATTGTCGTGAAATTCCCTGAAGTGTTTTGGACAAATATCCAAAAATAAAAACCGATTTCTACACTGAAAAAAGTTTTAAAAATTAAAATCGATATTACAAAAAACCTCATCTCAGAAATCGATGAAATGTTTTCTGCAGATAGGTATTTAAATTATCTAACTTTTCTGGGAATAATGTTCCTGTGACATATTTAAGGAAAAAAAAGTTTTTCTAACAAAAACTTTTTTCATGTCCATATTGAGTGAAAATTTATCAGCGTGTTTATGCATACAGCGCTAAATATAGGTTCAGCAGCCTATCATCAACCAACGACACATTTTGAAGGTTTAAAAATTTGTTCAGAAAGCAATTTCTATAACATTATTGTGGACCATTTGAACGTATATTTTCAAGTTACAATCAAGTTGCTGTAACCATTTTTGTCTGACTTGTGCTGCTTGGGGACTTTTACAACCTACGAATTTGTGCTATTTGCACAATGCTAATGCTAATAGTGCATATAATTTAAGGTCTATGCTAGTTACCCTACCAGCACACTTATTCCACGAAGGTTACTGCAACTCTTATGTGACCAGATTTTGTCACAATCAAGTTGTTGAAACCATTTTTGTCTAACTAGTGCTGCTTGGGTAAGCATATATGCGGTATTTCGAAAAATTTCGTTTCAGGTGGTTCGAAACGAAATTCCGCGGAATTTCGCGGAATTTGAAGATGGTGAAATCAGATTTCTTGATTTCGTTTCGTTTCGTAAAATTACAAAAATTTCGCTAGAAAAAACTAGCTTATAATGAAATTTAACGGAATTTCGCGGAATTTCGAAACAAATTTAGACTTAAGCCATACTATCTCGTACGGTCAAGTATTATAAAAATTTTTAGTTGTGCCGCTGAACTAAATCATAATACTATTTTTAAAACTTAATGTTTTACAAATTTTTCTAGGATTTCTGAGTATTTGTCGACGTGTTTAGTTTTCTTCTATAAAACGTCTTCGGTGTTTTGCTTGAAATGTCCAACAGAAAACGAAAAATGTCTTTAACATTCTTTTTTTTTCAAAAGTGATCCGACTCAATATTTAAGACGTCAGGCTCAGAGTGTAAATGTAATCAGATATGAAACAGAGCAGTACAACTTTGTCAAAGAGGTAAAGTCGTGGCGTGAACTCCTAATGCCCTTGTGAAGTATTTTTAGAGCGCTTCTTTTTTATTAAAGGCCTACTTCTTCACCGCTTATGCCTCAAACCAGGTTTAAGCGTATGACTAAGCACCGCTTAAGAGTAAAGAAGGCCCTAAGGAAAACATTAAACGAGGTACATGATTTTGCGCTGGATTGATTTGAAACACGGTTTTCGTCTTCGAGTTTTCAAAATAACTTCGTTTACAATAAATATTTAATCGCTTACCAAGGTGGCTTCACATGAATTACCTTTTCATCAAATCAAAGATTCCTTTCACGGGGTGCTCACGGAGATGCATAGACTTCTTCTTATAATCTTATAATAATGAATATCAAACTAATTTTCCTCTCCTTACCCTAAATTGACTGTAAGGTCGTGGCCGGCTCATACTGTCCATAGCAGCTGTTTCTTACAGTCAATTGAAGTCGGTTGAGGATGAAAATTTGACAACAATTTTTGCATGCCTCATATGAACAAACACATTTACAAGGACAAACAGACAACAGCTTGGTTAATCGAGTTGATTGTATATAAGACTATATTTTTCTTGATTAATGACTTGTGAGGGGAGTCAGACTCGATGGATACGGGAATTGACTGAAATCCCATTGTTATTAGCTGGTTATGAAACAACTTCTCGCAAGGGCAGCTGTTGTATAATTGGTAATACGTCCGTGTACCTAATGAAATAGAGTGGGTTCAAGTCCTACCGGCAGCCGAATCTTTTTTCGCAATATTTCGTGAAAAACACATCAGATGGCAAGCTTAACTATGTGTATCAAAATTGATTGAACATCTTTTCCAAAAAAATATAAGACTGAATTTGAAGGGAAATAATATCCTTTTGTTATAAGTTTTTGTAGGAGGCAGTAGAAATTGTTTCTTCTTACCTGGCAAACTGCAGTCGTAAAAGCTTTGCGATCACATTTCTGAAACACAATCTGAAAGATATATATTTGTGCATTTTAGAAAGGTGCAGAGCATTCGTCTAGCGAGCAAATGTATGCTATTAACAATTCTCATTCTGCGTTATACTATATTCGAATATTCTGGTTTTGATTTAGCTCATTACCATAAAACCACGCTGATAAATGAATATGACGTATGCTTCAACATAAGTCTTAAATGAAATAAGGTTTTAAATAGAATTTTAATCAAAATATAAAAAAAATCCCACAATTCCTGTATTATTATATTCATATATTGATATAAAGCTAAACTGATATAAAACTGATCAGATTCGGGAGCACCCAGTCCAGGATGAATTCTTTTGAAAGCGGCACAAATGCTGGAGTATTGCCTTATCGCCATATCGCGATTTCTCGCTTAACTTTTCAAAAGGACCTAAGTAACATTTTTTTTCATGATTGAAATTGAGTACTGCATTTAAAAGCTTTCATGTTGTTCTGTTGATTGCGGTATTCAAATTAATTCATGAAATACTGCTTCTTCTGTAACTATAATTATAATGGTCGCAAAGCAGTTATTTGCCGTTGAGAAAATTAAATCAGAGTTGCGTACATAATGTAACATCAATTCAATAAAAAATCTGTGGAAAAAAAATGAAATTTAGTTTCGTTTCGAAAAATTTCGAATTAAACGGACGTTGATTTCGTATCGTTTCGAAGTTTCGAAAGCAAATATATATTTCGTTTCGTTTCATTTCGAATCAACACAGACATGTTAAATTTCGTTTTGTTTCGTTAGGAAAAAGTGTCTTATCGCATACCCTTGATGCTAGTAGTTTTGTAAAAGAGTAGTTGATGTAAAAAGTGATGTAAAAAGTGATGTAAAAATGTTCCTGTTTTCACAATTTCATTCTAAATTTACTGACGAAACAATTTGGAACGATAACATGACATGCATTTTATATGGTATTTTTTCAAAGGACTGGAATAATTTTGAAATATGTTAATCAATATGAGGGCGCATGGTATTTCATGTAGCTCATGTGAATGACGCAGGCGGAAGTTTATGTTCGTCAATTTTGGAACAGTTGGCCTCCAAAAACATCAAATCTGAAACATCCCCCTTTGTCACACTTTTTGTATTACTCCCCTTTTTTGTATGGACCGTCGCGCTGCTCGAAACCGCCTCTCCCTTTAAAAGTGTGACGTACTTTGTGGGCTTATGGCTGACTCCTAATAACGGTGGGTACCGGTGCAAATGATGCATTAGCTGTACACAACTGTGCAACAAGAAGCTATCCCAACGGCAATGAGCGAGGACGAAGCAATTTATTATAGCTTCTCGGTAGGACTGCTTCTCAGAAGCTTTGTAGGCCACTCAAACATTTTGCATCGAGTACTGGCTAATATGTTGGTCACACATCCCGTGGTTTTGCGTTGATAAAATGGAGGAGAGATAAAATGAATGATGAGGAAGTAGGCTTCGGCTAAGCAAGACGGTTTGTTTTTTGCCTCTGTCATTTTCTTAGTTCTTTTCAAATTTAAAGTAAGTTTTAATATTCGGTGCACTTGATATTGAGTCAACCACATCAACTGATGATGCCAACTCTGGACCTATCTGCAAATTGCCTTCAAATTCCCTGGCTAAGAAAACGAAGGCTTCAAGCGGCCGCAAATAAAGCTGGCCAATGCGTCAGATGCTGCTGCTAGATATAATCACGGCTGCTGACCTGTAACATGCTGGAATAGATGCATGAAATCACGATTACAGAATTCGTAGGGTGAAGATTATGTGGGAGAGCTTCTTTCGACGTCAAGTTTGCCGTGTCGATGCTGTGGAGTGGAATTCTAAGTATCATTTTAATTTTTATGTTCTTATTATAACCATATGTTTTATTTGTTTTCTGTATAGCAAGGTTGCTTTTTACATGAAGTGATTTCTTTAATTTCTTGTCTTGATGTTTCATAGAATCCAAAGGCTTTAACGTGCAAATCAGAATGGCAAACGTTATTTGTCTGTTGCGCCTATCTGTGAGGAAGTGCAAACATTTGTAGCATCACCCCTACTCTAGCGCATGTAAACATTGTTGTTAGACCATCGCTTGAAAAGCGACTTCAGTGTATGTTTTTATTCCTATGTATTCAATTGTTTTTCTTCATTTTATTTTTCCCATAATGTGAGGATTTACTTCTGATTTATTAAATCCGTAAACTCCTAAATTTTGCATGTCCTGAAATTTATATTGAGTTTATAAATTTCCTCAACAATTGCTTTATGAATACTTAGTAAGCATTGTTTGAAGGACTTCAATGGCTACGACACTTAGGGCCTCTTCGTACAATTCTAAACGCTTTAAAACAGTAAGAGCGTTTTCGTATAATGGATAAAATCCAATTGGCATTTTCCATATGATAACAATATTTTTTCGATTATTCATTTCATTTGGCTAACCAGCGTACTGATCAGTCTTGATGAAACTTTCAACTATTTATAATAGAACCACCAACAAAGATATATTTTTTTTTTTAATGTGATAGTTCGAATCAAAATATTTATAGATATATTTATTTTCTGTAATATCTAAATGTTAATTTTTTTGTCTCCCATTCTAACAAAATACATAGTATAGTGATTCGAGCTGTCATTAGTTTTTTATCTGTTTTCCAAAAACTTTCACTAGAATAATTTGAATGTTCTACCCTTATTTCTATTTTTCCTCTGGTTGAATTGAACCATGTAGGAATTACAATGTTTTCAACTTAAACTAATCTTAACCTATTTTATACTAAGGGTACAAGGAGTTAATCGTTGCAATAGAAGATTGCAACGATTTTTGTCTAAAATTGGAAATTATTTTGTTGGACATTTGTTGCAATGTCTCAATATTAGAAATTCTATGAAGTTCATTGGTGCTATACCACGGAGGCAACTTCAGAATCATTTTCAGAATTTTATTTTGAATCCTCTGAAGTGCCTTCTTTCTGGCATTGCAGCAACTAGTCCATATTGGCACAGCATACAACATGGCAGGTCTAAAAATTTGTTTGTAAATCAAAAGTTTGTTCTTAAGACAAAGTTTTGATTTTCTGTTTATAAGTGGATATAGACACTTAATATATTTGTTACATTTGGCTTGAAGGCCTTCAATGTGACTTTTAAAAGTTAATTTTTGATCTAGCAGAAGCCCTAAATATTTAGCTTCGCTAGACGAATTAATTGGAACCCCATTCATAATGACAATATGTCTGGTAAAAGGTTTCAAATAAGAAGCTCTCGGCTTATGTGGGAAAATTTTAAGCTGAGTTTTGGAAGCATTCAGGAAATTTTCCATTTTTGCAAGTAAGTGGAGAAAATATCCAAACTTTTTGCAATCTACTACAAATGACACGAAGGCTTCGCCCTTTGGCTGAGAGGCCCGTGTCATCTGCAAACAAAGATTTTTGACACCCTGGTGGTAAATCAGGTAAGTCAAAAGTAAAAATGTTATACAACATGGGCCCCAGTATGCTGCCTTGGGGAACACTAGTCTTACAGGTAATCTATCAGATTTAGAATTCTGATAGTTTACCTGCAGTGAGCGATCTGATAAATAATTTTGGATCAGTTTAATAATGTACAGAGGAAAATTAAAATTTATCAATTTTACAATCAAACCTTCATGCCAAACACTGTCAAATGCTTTCTCTATATCAAGAAGAGCAACTCCAGTCGAATATCCTTCAGATTTGTTGAGCCGAATTAAGTTTGTAACTCTTAATAACTGATGAGTAGTTGAATGCCCATGGCGAAAACCAAATTGCTCATCAGCAAAAATAGAATTGTCATTAATATGAACCATCATTCTATTTAAAATAATCTTTTCAAACAGTTTGCTTATTGAAGAAATCAAACTGATTGGGCGATAACTAGAAGCCTCAGCTGGATTTTGTCCGGCTTCAAAATTGGAACAACTTTGGCGTTTTCCATTTATCTGGGAAGTATGCCAATTGAAAACATTTGTTAAATAAATTAACCAAAAAGGATAAAGAGCTCTCAGGAAGTTTTTTGATAAGTATGTAGAAAATACCATCATCACCCGGGGCTTTCATATTTTTAAATTTTCTAGTAATAGATCTCACTTCATCCAAATTAGTTCCCAACAAAGGGTCAAAAACATTATCTTGGTTGAGAATGTCTTCGAAGCTTCGTGTAACCTGATCCTCAATTGGACTAGTGAGACCTAGACTAAAATTATGGGCACTCTCGAACTGCTGAGCAAGTTTTTGAGCCTTTTCGCCATTTGTTAATATAATTTTATTTCCCTCTTTAAGCGCTGGAATTGGCTTTTGTGGTTTTTTAAGAATTTTCGTTAATTTCCAAAAGGGTTTCGAACTGGGATCCAACTTCGAGACATTATGCTCAAAGTTGGTATTTCTCAGAATAGCGAAACGTTTTTTTAATTTCATTTTTCAAATCTCGCCAAATAACTTTCAACGCGGGATCGCGAGTTCTTTGGTATTGCCTTCGCCTCACATTTTTAAGACGGATCAGTAGCTGAAGATCGTCGTCAATAATAATGGAGTTGAATTTAATTTCACATTTAGGAATTGCAATGCCTCTGGCTTCGACAATTAAATTTGTCAAAGATACGAGCGCATTGTCAATATCACTTTTGGTATCCAAAGGAATATTAACATCAAAATTCCTATCGATATATGTTTTGTATAAATCCCAATCAGCTCTATGATAATTAAAAGTAGAGCTGATTGGATTATAAATGGCTTCTTGTGAGATTTCAAATGTCACAGGAAGGTGATCAGAGTCAAAGTCAGCATGAGTTACCAATTGGCCACACAGCTGACTTGAATCCGTTAAAACCAAATCAATTGTCGAAGGATTTCGAGTGGATGAAAAACAAGTTGGGCCATTGGGATATTGAATAGTATAATATCCCGCAGAACAATCTTCAAATAAAATTTTGCCGTTGGAATTGCTTTGAGCATTATTCCATGAACGGTGTTTGGCATTGAAGTCACCAATTACGAAGAATTTTGATTTGTTGCGAGTCAGAATTTGAAGATCAGCTTTCAACAAATTCTTTTGCTGCCCTTTGCATTGAAAAGGCAAATAGGCTGCAATGAAGGAAAATTGACCAAAATTTGTTTCAACAGAAACTCCCAAGGTTTCAAAACTTTGGTTTCAAACGAAGAAAATAATTTATGTTTGATACGTCTATTAATGACAATGGCGACCCCACCACAGGCGCTGTCAAGACGATCATTTCTGTAGATAAAATAATTTGGATCTCGTTTAATGGAGAGTCCTGGTTTTAAATACGTTTCAGTTATAATGGCAATATGCACATTATGAACTGTTAGGAAGTTGAATAATTCATCTTCCTTACCCTTTAGAGAGCGGGCATTCCAATTTAGAACTTTCACACAATTATTTAGATCCATTAAAACGGAGTCCGATAACAATTTTTGTGTGTACTTTATACCAACCTGAACAGCTTCTGGTATGGTATTTGCTTTGAACATTGCATCAATCATGTGATGCAATTGTTCAGTTAAAAATCAAAATCGGAAGCAGTCATGCTACCTGAATCGGCAACATGACCGTTATTTTCCGTTGGGACATGGGTATAAACCTCATTTTGAGAAGAGAAATTTTGTCTACCAGCAGCGATGTTTGCATACGTAGGTACATTCGAAAAATTGGAATTTACTGAAGTGCTTGCTACCCGTTGACAAGCGGCAAAATTTGTTTGTGAATTGTGGTGGGTATGAATTGCTCGACCGGTAACTGGTTTCGAAATTTGAGCGTTTGAAAAATTTCTACCTGTCGAATCTGGGATCCGATTGGAATTTCCCGTCATCAATTTTGCACGGGAATTCAAAACTTTTTTGCGTGAAGGGCATTCCCAGAAATTGGATTTATGATTGCCCCCACAATTTGCACATTTAAATTTATTGGAATCTTCTCTCACAGGACATGCCTCCTTGGCGTGAGAGGTTCCACCACAAATCATGCATTTAGCATCCATGTGACAATGTTTGGTTCCATGACCCCACTTTTGGCACTTACGGCACTGGTTGGAGTTTTGGAAATTACCCCCAGGCCTGCGGAAATGTTCCCATGTAACACGGACATGAGACATAATACAGGCCTTTTCCAAACTTTTCATATTATTTAGTTCACTTTTGTTAAAATGAACTAAATAAAATTCTTGAGAAATGGCCCTCTGGGAAGTACCAGAGTGGGATTTCTTTTTCATCTTAATTACTTGGACTGGTGAAAATTCAAGTAATTGAGAAATTTCAATTTCAATCTCATCCAGTGATCTATCATCACTGGAAAGACATTTCAAGACGACTTTGAACAATCGTTCAGTTTTGTCGTCGTACGTGAAGAATTTATGCCGCTTCTCAGTTAAATACTGAAGAAGACGTTTGCGATCATCAAAGGATCCCGGCAAAACGCGGCAGTCACCCTTCCTGGCAATCTGAAATGAAACCTTGATCCCCTGAATGTTGCTTAAAATCTCATTCCTAAAGCCAGAAAACTCGGCAACAGATACCACAAATAGCGGAATCTTTGCTTTTTCGCATTAATCGAATCACGTGGGCTAGAGGTTGATTCGATTTGCTCAATTTCGTCAGGAAGCAAATCGAACTGATTGCTCAGCTCGATAGGAGATGAAATGTTAGAGTTAGAAAGAATATCTGAAGTCTCCAGCTTCCTTCCTCTTGTTTTTATTAATGCTCATTGCTGAGCGTGGAGACGTGACCTTCTAAGAGGTTTTTCCCAGAACGGTGTCCCTGCAGGATTACCACCGCTTGTCGGAATTTTACTTCCGCAAACGGGTCCAACGTAAAACGAAGGCACGGGTCCTTGCAAAGATCGTAACGGGATCAGTGGGTACAAATAGCGCTAAGAAGCACCGTTGAAATTAAAATAGCTTCGGGTAGTATTAAAAACTTTCTTCCGCAAAGAGAGAAAGAACCGCACAGCACGAAAGCACGATGCGGTCTGACTTTTTTTTGTAGTACTAAAATCTTCATAACAAAAAGGGCACCATTACGGAGCATGAGATCTGATCAAATTATTCGTAGTACTACTTAATCAACGCCCCCGGCTGGGTGAGGGATAGAGGATGAAGCACACATAAAATGGAGGAGAGATAAAATTAAAAAAAAAAAAAAATGTATGGTCTTGGTTCTAGTGGTCCTATTTAGTCAATTTGGATGATAACTCCCTAAATAACGGACTGATAGAGCGTGGTATTAGCTCCAATAGAAAGCACTCATTAGGCTTCTCTTATATTGAAGCCGATGGACAATTTTTGAACAATATGTAATGGGATAAACTTGATTCTATTTTTTCACGGCCTTGTACAAAATATACAGGAGCTGCAAAGTTGCATCCATTTTGCACGACTCGGAGAAAAATCCTATACGAATCTTCGAATCTTTAACCAACGATTTTTATTTTGCACGGAGCACGTAACATGTAACGCGAAAAAAAATTAAGTATATTACTGTCTTCGAAAAAATGCGTATCCTACCAAAGATATTTGCATTTGTTCGGGAATGTTTGAAGCTGAAATAGGGTAAAGTGCGCAGTAGTGGAGCTCGAACCAAAAGTGTTCCCTCCAGCGATTTTTGCGTTTTTATACAGCACATTTTAAACATTTTGCTATGAAATTCCATCGGGAGAACCTACCATACAGTACTATGATTTGATTACATGCATTGGAAATTCTATGGAATGTAAAATTAGATGATTTTTTAAATTTCTATAAAAAACAAACACGAGGGTGTCTGCTATAGGAATATTTTGGGGGGTCCATAATAGGGAAGAAGAACGTCCCGAAACGTACGTTAAAATTTTACGATACATGTTTCTACACTGACAAATAAACTATGCAAAGCTTGCTACGCAAAAAGGTTGCATTCTCGGTTGTTGTTAGATTATGGCACTTAACTTACAGCACGTTAACATCACCCATAGGTTATCCTCAGTTATGGAAGTTATGAATTTGTGATCAATTGCTAAGCGAAAACTGGAGCATGAAAGTTAATTTTTTTGTCAAGTCGGTTGATGCGTTTTAGCAGAGCCACGGCAAAGTATGTTCGCGATTCTCGCTAACTGGCTCCTGAATAAACAGTTTTACAGAAAATTATAATTTATGGGTTGTTCTTAAGTGAGCCCATCTGAAATATATCAAATGAAGCTCTTTAGTTCCTTTATTGCCCTACGGGTTTAGTTGTTTATCCTAAATCTGATCTAGTACTCTATAATATGTAGGTCACTTGGTATATATATATTAAGGTGCCAATGAAAATTTGAAATTTTCGAATTTCAAAAAACGACATTGCTCACAAGTTTCATTACCCCAAAATATGACCCAATGCAAAATGTGAGCTCAATCGGACATGATTTGAAGGTGCCTAAAATTCATCCAAGTTTTGAAATTTTTACCCAACCAAAGCAAATGTCGAAAATCAAATTTTTTGTCTTTGATGCCAAATGAATTAAACATTTTTTTTAAAGAATCGATTTTTTCTCTTAGAAAATTTTTGGGATTTTTTTCAGATGAGGAAATTTTTTTCATCGAATTTTAACACTGGACGATACGCGAACATTTTCGTAGCCAAAATATCGCCCTATGCAAAGTTTGAGTTAAATCGGACATGATTTAGGGGTGCTCAAAATTATACAAAACTTTTTTTTCCATTCTAGGTTTCCCCATTACCATTATTTACTTGAACTTTAGAAGTGAAAGCAGTCACACTGTTTAATATTATTATTTTTCTTAAATTGGGGGATATTCCGTTTGTTGGGGAATATTTGCCATTGTTTCCCAAGTCATCTAATTTGCCGTCGTATGAAGAAGTTCTTCGTAAGTTCATGTTTTATTTGCGAGCTGAGAAACAAACTGCTAAACAAAGTGCGCAAATAACAACAGAAGCGTTGATAGCTGTATGGAAAGGAAAACAAATTAATCAAGTTATTGGTAATAGGGTAATTGGTAAAGTTCCGCAATGACATGAATCGTGTTTCTACATTATCAGTTTTCTTGATCTTTACACGTTGTGTTTTGAATTCATGCGGTACCGCGTAATAATAACCGCGTAAAAATAAACCTCAGTGTAATAAACATTGCCTCGAAATCTGGTAATTTTCTCCGTAAATCTGATCTCAAAAGTTTTCAAAGCTACAAAAAATTCAAAATTTTGATAGCAAGATTTTGAACACCCCTAAATGATGACACATGGAGCTCAAACTTTGCATAGGGGCATATTTTAGGGCTTAGGAAATGTTTGCGTGATGCCTGGTTTTAAATTCGAAGAAAAATTGTTTTCGTCGTTAGATTTTTTTCAAAGTCCCAAAACAGTCGATTTTTTTAAAAAAAATTCTCTAATTCTCAAAGTTTCATGCATTTTGAGTCCTTTGGCATCAAAAAAACAAAAAAAAGATTTTGACTATTATAATACATAGAAAGGAATAATCTAAAATCTATGAAATTTTCAAATATGTTTTACATAAGAAATGATTTTCCTTCTATACTTTGTGACCATGAGGTTTGCGGCGTCTATTGCCCGAACGTTTTGTAATAGACGAAGTTTCGCGCCAACTCGACCAGCGGTTGGTAGCACCATCTCAGAATCGAATGAAACTTGGTGGGCATAAAGATATGGTATTTCTAAGCCATTCTACATACTTAGTTTTTCAAAAATTGTCAAGAGTAACATTTGATGAGGGCCTATTTTTTTCATTGATTTTAAAAAAATCGATGTAGCTCTTAAATGACAAGACCTACAAAAAAGTGTTGTATGGCGGATTGTCGTAAAATTCCCTGAAGTGTTTTGGAAAAATATCCAAAAAATAAAAAACCGATTTCTACACTGAAAAAAAAGTTTAAAAAATTAAAATCGATATTACAAAAAAAAACTCATCTCAGAAATCGATGAAATTTTTTTTGCAGATAGGTATTTAAATTATCTAACTTTTCTGGGAATAATGTTCCTGTGACATATTTAAGGAAAAAAAGTTTTCTAACAAAAACTTTTTCATGTCCATATTGAGTGAAAATTTATCAGCGTGTTTATGCATACAGCGCTAAATATAGGTTCAGCAGCCTATCATCAACCAACGACACATTTTGAAGGTTTAAAAATTTGTTCAGAAAGCAATTTCTATAACATTATTGTGGACCATTTGAACGTATATTTTCCTAGATTTCTTATATCAATGTTACACACAAATGACCAAAATTGTGATGTTTGATGGACTATTGTAAATTTGTCTGAACTGTAAAATCTGAAACATAAAAGAGCGTTTCGTTCACCGAGAAAATAAATCAATAAATGTAAAGATTAAAATTGGTTTAGCAAAAAAATACTCATTAATTTGTAAATTTACTCGAACAATTTGAAGACATTTGGGTCTTCATCTGAGTTGGAACATTTTTAGCCAGGATTTTATTATGAGCGATTGGTATAAAATAATGAAACTTTTGTGTGCCAGTTATAGTTTTTGCTTTTTTGAATAGTTCATCAAACTCTTCTGCCATTGTTGAGTATTGCTCATTCGAGATATAACAGAAATGTAATTTATAGAGATATTTTTGTCTGATTGTGTAACTGCCCATTCGTACAACTCCCGAGAAGTCTTAATAGTATTTCCATAATCTTTGGCAAGACTTGCTCGTTTCACCATTCGTTTGAGAGAGTCACCAATAGCTTCGCAAGGGCCTTTTCCGTGCGATGTTGCAAAAAAGTGCCATTCTGCTTCTAAGCCATGTTTTGAATTGAAATTAGACATTAATTTTGTAATGCAAAAATCGACCATTTTCAACCCTCTCCTCCAACCCTCTTTCAAACTTTTTGTATCAATCATTTTAAAGTTGTGTATTGATTGTCACACTTATGTAATTCATGGATGTTCATTTAGGTAAGCAGAGTTTAGATTTAGTTAACAACTTCAACAAAACCAAATTGTTAGTAGTGATCACGGCGTCCTCTTCTAGCTTTCAGAGGAAATCTCCCAAATTATCTTCAAATTTTTAACATTCTGATAATTTTAAATTTTTAACATATTTAACATTATTTTAGATGGCTCAGAGCCATAGTATTACATACCGACCGTCTATGATCGGCTAATTGGCTGTGTTTTTGAGTGCACAAAATCTTACTCATTTTGCGGTACTTATCCTTATCCTTATTTGCTTCCAACTGGTTGCATTTAGTGGGAAATCCTGTTTCCTATTGAAGCATATTGTTTTGTATTGATAATTTCATTTATTGGACAATGGACTCAAAAGAAATAAAGGCAAACATACTATTTTTTGTACAAAAAATTCCAATAGTCCAATAGCTATTTTATTGGCACCTATTCTCAACATTTGGGTCTCCATCACATTTTTATTATCAAGTTGCTATGCATCAACACTGAATCGGACTGTAGACTCAAAAGTTTTGGCAAAAATACTATTTTTCCATATTATACTAGAAAGTCACCGATACCGCACACCGATGGGTGGATTAATCAATGTTTTTCTCCAATAAATTCTGACTACACCACTGCAAATAAAATAAAACATAAGTTTTTTGTTATTTAATTGCAAATTTGATTTTTTTTTGTGGTGGTTCGATTATCCGGAGTGAAAATAAAATCGAAGGTTTTTCTACAACTATGCCTAATGGTTCGTTGTTTGAATTCCACTAGTAACGGAGTTATAGCTATAGTTTCAGTAACTTAGACTAAATGATTACAAAATTCCAATCATTTAGTTTAAGTTACTGCAACTAGCGCCCTAACTCCGTTATTAGTTGAATTCTAATAACGAACCATTAGGCAAAGCTGTAGAAAAACCTTCGCACTAGAAGTCCACCATACAACATTTTTTAAAATTCAGCTTCTGGACTGTGTTATTGACAAACTAATAAATGATCGAACGCAAATTACTGAATGATCGTTAACATCCTTGGTTAAAACTGGAATTATCTTCAAATTGGATGCTGAATGGGATAGCATTGTTTCCAGGTGTTCAACCAACAATATTTTCCTCAGCATTTGCAAGGGGGTGACCTAGGCAGATCTAGGATGACTGTTGGAGAAGGCCTTCATATAGTGATCAGTTTCAAATCATTGTTCGTTTTATTCTCCTGCTGTAGTAGTAGTGTTGTACTTGTACCACCCACTTTTTTGCGAATCACCCGATTCTAATGCTAATGCTACGTTGTTCACAAATGTTTATCACATTTTTATTTTTCGATTTGCTCTTTTCAAAACACGTTAAAATTAGAGAAAATTGAATTACCAAAACTTTATCGATGATGGGAATACCATCAACATTCTAAAAAAAAGTATATTGCTCCGAGCACACTCACTTTGCTCGTTATCTTAATGTCAATCTTCCATTTTCGTAAAAGGAAATAACAAGCCCAAGTCAAAACGTTACACAAACATCGGAAGAAAGTGCCTGCGCCATGCCACCCGCCGTCCCATGCCAGGCAATATACAGCGCACACGTCCTCCCGGCAGATTGAGTGAGTGGAGGCACGACTTGGAATTCCTAAAAGGTAGAAGTGCGAGATATCAATTCCACTCACACTTCGCGCGGAACTTCCACGAACCGAAGTAACTCGCTACACAGACACGCTCCGCACTCGACTGCTAACCGATCCTGCTGGCTCCGGGAGGTGGATCAAAACACACATCGCGTACATTTTCGTTCCCCACTCGAACCGCAAACCGGAAGGCAGCCTATAAAACACGTACTTTTTTTTACTCGACTTCCCACAGCAAGTGGAAACCCAATGGGGGAAAGGGCTCTCAGATGCGCCATTTACTACAACATCCCTGACTTCATGGTTCTGTTCATCACATGGGTCTCCAGTGAGCGAGCAGATACTTAGAATTGCGTTGTAAATGGAGATATAACCGAAGGATGCGCATATTGAACCATCCCCCCTACGGCCCACAGGCCCATCAAGAAAAGCCGGGTCTGATGGAGGCAACTGGGCAATTCCGTGGAAAATTTATTGCAAGCGATGATGGTTTAAGAGAATTGCGAAATTTATTGTAAACACGATTTGTTTTCTTTCGAAATTTGCTTCCGGTGGATTTTTATGCGAGGCATCGAGTTGGGACTTGATAGCCCAGGTTTTTCCGTTCGACCCCGATACCGACCGCTCAGCGGAGGGGTGAATGTTTTGCTTTCTGAACACATGTTGAGTATCGGCTGGCTGATGATGGTCGTACCCAGCGAATAAGTAATAACATGGGAAAACTGGCGGCACGAACAACCGGAGATGAGTTCGATTGAGATTAGGCCCCATTCGGTAGGAGGCTACGTGAGCAATTTGGAAGGAAATTTTTCAACTTTTTAGCCTTTGTACGTGACCATTCATCGGGGCGAAGAAATAATGAACCTCGACGGAATGAGCTGTTGGATGAAGTGCCTCTTTTACGGAAATGGTAATACAAAAAGCGGTAATAATTCACTTTTGTATGTTGGGACATTCCGTTGTCCGTTCCAGCTCTGTTCACACTTTTTTCTTTTGCGAACAATTTTAGCATTTTTTGTAAAATACATATGATTTGCAATAATTCACCTAATTTATTGAGATCTTCTTTGTGAAGCCCATATTGAAATCAAATAACATTTTACCGCACCTGAGAACCAAATGACACTTGACATATTGGTGCATTCCCGCTTGCATACTCCTGGTTCTAAGATCAGTGATGCTCGGCACTTTGGGCCTTTTTTTCTCATAATTTGCTTCTTACACAATGAATATAAGCTTTGACCATACAAATTAGGACTTGGTCGAAAGATTTTGAATATATCTACCAGTTGAGGGTAATAAAAAGGATATTGATGTTAAATTCAATTCAATCAAAGTGAATTGCCTATTTCCGGGGATTAAACCACCCGACTTGGACATTAATTTACAATGTTGTGAAAACTCATATGTGAATATGTACATTATGCGGAAGATATTGATTTGAAAAATGTATTGGAAGTAACCACTTTCCCTTCGATGGGATTCAAACCCACGACCCTACAGTACGCTAGACTGGTGCTGGGAGGTCCTTCGTAGCTGAGTTGGTTAAAGGAGGTCCTTCATAGCTTAGTTGATTAAAGCGTACTGTAGGGACGTGGGTTCGAGTCCCATCGAAGGGAAAGTGGTTACCTCCAATACATGTTTCAAATCAATATGTTCCGCATAATGTACATATTCACATATCAGTTTTCACAACATTGTAAAAAGTTAAATTCACTCCGTACGGAACGATCAAAGCAAAACAAACGTGCGACCCGCGGGCCACACTGTGATTTTACTTTGATCAAGTCGTACAGAGTAATTTTAACACCAATATTAGTTTTAATATGCTCAGCTGATAGATATATTTAAAAGCTTTCGTCCAAATACTAACTTGTAAGTTCGAAGCTAATTTTTACTGGGTGAAAAGCGAATTCAGAAAAAGAACGCCCAAAATGCCGAGCATCACTGTTCTAATTCTAGAGTAGGAGTTGGATCAGTTTGTCGTAGATTATGAAATAAAATAATCAATATTATGCTAAGGTGTTAGTATACTGTGGCTACCAGAAATAGTGAGATATTCGAGATTTCTTCACAGAAAACTATAAATGTATGACTAAAATAAAGTACATGTGTTTATTCTGCAGTTGTTCCGCCACCAAAAAAATATTTGTTGGCATTCATTTTTCAACTCTTTTGGACACTACACCAGGTGCAGCGTTGAATACCCGACGGCAACCTGCTGATTGGCGAATATCATAGAGGCCGTAACGTTGAAGTTAGAACAAAAACGATATTTTTCTCATTTTTCCAATAAATTTTCTGTAATGGTGGGGGTAAGGCAGGTGTTTTCATCTCAGTTTTTTTTTTTCGTCATAGTCTCGAAAACAAATAAAAGAGACACTTTTTTCGTTCTGCTATAATAGAGCTCCAGCAAATGGACATTGCTTTCGTTGGTTTTAGCCCCTACAACCATGGACGGTAATACCTGTCGTGTGGATTTTTTTTAATATGTTAGAAAATAAAACCCTGATTGATCCACCTGGCGGTGTTTGTGTCTTTCTCGGGCATTAGAATATACCAAAAATCAGAAGGGTTGTACAAGATACGACCGCCCGGTGTAAACTACATAAGATTATAATATAATTCATTTGATGGCCTATGTCACTGGTTGCAGCATGAGCTTAGAGTGATTCAAATTTTGAATTTTTTGCTCGCTTATGCTTGAACAATAACATTTGCTATTTTAATGAACCTCCTACATTTTTAACAGAAAGGGTTGTAATTTGACTGAGCACGAGCATTTTGATACTTGTATGGAAATTACTATAGAAATCGCCCGTATGTGAAAGATCGTTTCGTGAGGCGGCCTATCAACTATTTAAATATAGCCAACCCGAAGACTTCATAGAATATTTCCTAATATGTGAGACAGTTATTGTTGCGAAGCGCGATCGGATCGTTGCTCATTATTGATATTTATGTTATTCTTTTACGTGTTAAATTGAATTTCCCACGATTTAGTATTTCGCCAGTATGTTCTGCACCGATCGCGCACCAATTACAGTCGACTCTCTACATCTCGATGTTCTATATCTCGAAATATCTCCCTATGTCGTAGTTTTCTCGGTCTCTACGTACTACGTACAGTTCTGCTATCTACATCTCGATAAAGGGTCGTACACTAATTACGGAAGCACTTATGGGAGGGGGTCTGCCATTTTTTTACGCTCCATAAAAATAATGTATATGGGGAAAATTTTACATGGGGGGAGGGGGGTTGAAAAACCCATACAAATTGCTTACGTAATTAGTGTACAGCCCCTAAGCTCCCTATCTCGGTATCTTTATCTCGATGTGTTCTGATCATGTGTTGTTCATAATTCACTCTCTCTATGTGGATGTATTCAAATTTTAGGCTACTAGACCATCTTTGGAGAATGACAAACATATCAACAACAAGAAATGATATTTGATTTGTTGTCATTTTGCATAGCAACGAGCTTTTTTGATCTAGTAGCCATTTCAATTTTCCTTCCATTCCTCGATCTCTCCTTATCTCGATGGTCCCTTCAATATCGAGATGTGGAAAGGCGACTGTAATTAACTTTTCGACCGCACACAGCAGAACAAAATAACGCGAGTCTCGAGACTGTTCTGCACATCCATTATTTCGAGCTTTTAGTGGAATGTCTTCACTTGTCATAAGACGAGTTCGTACTACAGTCGCCTCTCCACATCTCGATATTGAAGAGGCCATCGAGATAGGGAGGATTGTACGACAATTCCCCGAAAACCAATTCCCCGAATGCAATTTTCCCGAATGCAATTTCCCCGAATGTAACAATTCCCCGAATGCAATTTCCCCGAATGTAACAAATCCCCGAAAATAAAATAGTTTTTGCAAACACATAATTGTCATCGACTATTGACGCCCGAACAGAGCAGCGTTCAAAGATTTGTTCCAGAGTGTCTCTTTGGAGATGCCGAACATGACCAAATCTTTCGATAGTATTGTATGCCCTTGATATTCTTAATTGTTAAATTATAAAGAAAATATAATAAAGTGTTTTCCTATTCATTTTTTCTAAAATATTCGAACATGGCCTGAATTTATTTGGTGGAGCAGAATCGCGAACATAAATTCCGTTTGAAAGCATCATGGTAAAAATTTGTGAAATCAAACTCCTGTCCTATGTAAGACCTATCTTTTCTTAAGAATTTGCTGTAATCGTGGATATGAATCCTTAAAAAAAATAATGCGTATGCCCGAAATAAGGCAATGGTGAATGTGATCCCTTCTTTAAAAGTAGTACATCTACTCGGAATAACGCAATGGATTAATTTGATCTCTACTTTGAAAGTAGGTGTTTTTCCAGAATAATGAAGAAGTGAATGTTATTCCTTCTTAAAAAATCTGTATCTACCTGGTAGATGGAAACGGTAGATGTAATCAATTCATTAAAGTTAGGCGTTAGCTCGAAATAAGCCAAAGTAGAATGAAATTACTTTTTCAGAAGTAGAAATTTGCCTGCAATAAGGTTATGATAAATGTAGTCTCTTCCTTTGATGTAGACGAGTTTGCCTGGAATAGATATAATATATGAGATCGCATCTAGCAATGAATATCAATTATATAAACCGAAAAAATGACGTCTTCATTCAAAGAAGGCAATATCTCCTCCATTGTCCTTATACTGCGTAGACGCGATCATTTAAGGAAGGCATTATCTCCTTCCTTCGCTTTACTCCAGGCAAACGTGTACAATTGAAGAAGGGTCTATCTACCCTCTTTGTCTTATATTGGGCAAACGTGTTCATTTTAAGAAGGCATTATAACTCGTCTTCCCCTAATACCGGGCGAAGCGATTATAAAAAAAAACATTATACCGGAAGACGCATTAATTTTCTTCCTTTATCTCTATCCTTCTTCCTAATTTTTCCATTCTCTCTTCCTACATCTCACTTTGTATTTCGCTCTTTCTCGCTCCTCACATAACACTTCTTGAATCATATTTTTCACTTCTAACTTCTTACTCCATACTTTTCACTTCTTACTAGTACACTTACTGTACTTACTTCTCATTTCTTACTTTTCACTTCTCACTTCTCACTTCTCACTTCCCACTACTCACTACTCACTTCTCACTCCTCGCTTCTCACTTCTCACTTCTCACATCTCACTTCTCATATCTCGCTTCTCACATCTAAATTTTCACTTCTCACCACTACCCACTATTCATTTTTCAATTCTTACTTCTTACTCGGCCTAATGACGGTTCGGCATACAGTAAAACCTCCATGAGTCGATGTTCCATGACTCGATATCGACTCATGGAAGCAAATTATGCCATATTAAAAAATATTTCCTGGGTTACTTAGATGGTCCCTTCAATCAGCTTCCAAAGGATTTTCTATTCCACATCTCGAGATTTCCATGAGTCGACGGTCCCTTCTACATCGACTCATGGAGGTTTGACTATAATTGTCTTCGGCCCAATCTGCCGTAATCTGAAAAAGTGACGTATACGCCATTTTCCAAAAATGATGTTAACGAGTACTACTCATCGAGCTCTTTAACAGAAAAATGGAAAACATGCATGTTGTAAAATGGCTGTTACGTCACTTTTCCAGATTACGGCAGCAATGTCCCAGCATCTTTTTTTTACAGTCCCGCGACCCTCACTTTTGTTGCAACTCAAAATTGTGTCAAAAGCCAATTATGTGACTTTATGTTAAACGACGCAGATTCCTTTTTCAGTTTTAGTTTTATATGCACTGTGGAAACAATTCGAAATGTTACATTCAGGAAATGTTGCATTCGGGGAATTGTTACATTCGAAATGTTACGTTCGGGGAATTGTTATTCGGAAATTTCATTCGGGGAAATTGCATTCGGGGAATTGGTTTTCGGGGAATTGTCGTACAATCGATAGGGAGTGATCGAGAAATCGAAGGAAAAATGAAATGGGCACTAGATCAAAAAAGCTCGTTGCTATGAAAAACGACAACAAAACAAATGCCAATTATTGTTGTTGATATGTTTGTTATTGTCCTAAGATGGTCTAGTAGCCTAAAAATGTTAACAAATCTACATAAGGAGAATAAATCTATAACAAAATATGATCAAAACACATCGAGATAGAGAGATATCGAGATAGGGAGGTTATCGAGGTGTGAAATGTCCAAATGTATGTAGATTTAAGGGACAGTGGGAACCATCGAGATAGGAAGAGATATCGAGATACAGAACATCGAGATGTAGAGAGTCGACTGTATTTAAATACTAACAAGTACAAAACACTGAAGGCAATTGTACGTCAAATCCCCAAAAACCAAATCCCCGAATGCAATTTCCCCGAATAACAATTCCCTGAATGTAACATTTCCCCGAATCCGTCTCTCTTCTTTGAGCGCGGCACAAAGCGATTGTAGGATTTCTGATCCGGAGGATGCAAGTTCGATTCCCGATTTGGCTTAGGATGCTTCAGGCTGGAAAACATTTTCGGCTCCTTGAGCGCAGTGTGTCCATTGCACTTACCACACAAGACATTCATGCAACTGGCAGGCACGGGAAAACTTTCAATAACTGTGGAAATGCTAGTAGAACACTAAGTTGAAAAAAAGCGCAAGGCGAAGTGAAGAGATATTGCCTTCTATAAGTTTCCTTGGTATGATGAACTCACCTGCCCTGTTTAAAGCAAAAGGAAGTAATAATGTCTTCCTCAAATGAACACATTTGCTCGGTATAAGGCGAAGAGGATAGGTAGTCCCTTCTTTAAATGAACTCGTTTGTCTGAAATAAAGTGAAACAGTGCGAGTGAGACAGTGCCTTCTTTAAATGATCCCGTCTACTGATGAAATGCCAATGAAGGAGATAATGCCTTCTTTATATAATCTCGTCTTTCCAGTACAAAGCGTATCGAGAGAGAACGTCTGTCCGTAATAAAGCAAGAAGAGGAGATAATTCGTTCACTATAGAAGCGCGCTTGCCAGATATAATAAATGATTGATATGGAGCAATTATATGTTTCAAAACTGCTGCTATGCTTTACTTATCCAAGAAAATGCCAATTTGTAGAACATTCTGAAAAAAAAACGCCTAATGCTATTCTGAGAAAATGAATTCGGCAAAATGTTTTTCGATAAAATATTATACATTCAATACATATTGCTTATATTTTTTTTCCTTATTCTGGCCAAATTGGCATCAAAATAAGAGATCACATTAATTCTTATTATCATTCTCGATTCATTAATCTTTGCATTATTTCGAGCTAACGCCATATCTGAAGAAGGGGCCACATCTACCATTGCCTTACTTCGTGAAAATGTCTTCTTTTAAAGAATGGATCACATTCCTATTATCTTATTTCGGGCAGATACGTGTTATTAAAGATAAAATAATAACATTAATAATCTGGGGAAACACCCCCTAAAGAATCAACCGACTTATTTACCATTACATTATTCCGAGCAAATGCATTATTTTTAAAGAAGGAATCACATTCACCATTGCCGTAGTCCGGGCAAACGCATTATTTTTGTTTAAAAGGATTCACATCAACCATTGCCTCACACTTCTTAAGAAGGTATTTACAGGACATTTGATTACGAAATATTGTACAAATTGTATCCCAGCCTTCCCCTTAGACGCAGTTTACCTAAAAATTGGCTTTTCCGTCCTTTTCAAATGTTATGGGCCAAACACAATGGATACGTTTGCGTGCGTTTTGACAGTTTTCCCATGGTAAAACTGTCAAAACGTACGCAAACGTACCCATTCTGCGTGGCTCTTTAGTCTAGAATTGCCCTTAAACATGAAGCTGTTTATGCATTTAAAGGGATTACAATGAAATTTTGACGAATAATATGTCAATCTGTGTAGGCTTTAAAAAATAATAGCAAGGGCATTGCCGCGGCGGTCGTAACGAAACTCTGAAATTCTACTAGGCTCGTGAAGAATTGGAATTTTCAATGTTTTTACACTGATAATCAATAGTTCTATTGGACTTGATGGCGAGTTTCCGATTCGATTGATAATAAAATCTAGAAAATCCATTGAAATATAAAGGAGCTATCAGCGTTTGAAATCTCTCCTAATTTTGTGACGGTATCGAATTTGGAAATTTTCATATGTCACTCGGTATCTAAAATAAAAGAAATAAACTAAGAGAAAAAATACGTTCTCTTGAATAAATGAAACAATTTAAGTAAAGTTCTGAACTACCGGAAGGTAAGGCACAGAAAAAATGGCGAGTAGGCCATGAGGTTGATCAGACGTATTATTAGTGCTACTGTAATTTTTTTCCTCTGATGAAATTCAGCATATTACGAAATTAGACAACAACACTACGATCCAGTGGAGATATTTGGAGCAAAACAAAAAAACTTGGATGAAGCATTTGGTGAGATCATGTCTATTGGCGTTCTACAATGTAGTAAGTAGACTGCTTATAATCCTCGTACAGTAGCCCAGGTAAGATTGCTATTCATTTTGTCTTACATTAAATCAATATTCAAACTTCATTTTAAAAATTAAATACGCACCGGAATAATAAATCCGGAAGTTTGTTTATGGGTCCATTATACAATTGATAATGGTAGCATAAACAAGCGGGGCTTAATGTAAGCAAAAGTGAACTCGGACTGGTCATGAAATACCAGGCAGTCTGAAATGGATCACTCGAGCTGCAGTAGAGCTTGCACCTTCTAACTCCCGGACTGAATCTGACTGTAACACAGTCAGCTTTTTGCCATACCATCACTGCCAGCCAGTGGGGGTTAGAATGGACACACACAGAAAGCTCGATGTCTGAGATTCGATGAACATAGTTTGTAATGGCCAAGTCGTTATTGAATGGTTGCCTAATTTGCGAAGTTGGGTCGAGCATTGAGGTGGTTACTCAATCAGTGAATCGCTACTGTGAATATGAAAAGCGAATTAATTTTTCTTTTTTTAAAAAAATTAAAAAAATTAAAAAAGTTAGCCCCCTCCCACTCCTAGAATGTTTCTGTCGTTATGCCAATGAGATTTTTTGCGGGGTATTGTTCCAAATCTCTGCAGAAAATTATTCAAAATATGCACAGAAAGTTCATTGGATTTTCTGTTAAATATTCCTCGAAATTTACACAGAAAATTCTTCTAAATATCCTGGGGAAGCTCTAGGCAGTTTAGAGCATAAGCATGAGCATTGTTACCGTTGTTACACCGTGATTGACTAGAACATGCGAAATTGAACAGAGAATAAAATGAATGGGACTTGGAATTAGCTACCCATTCATAATGTACAAGTTAACACAACTTGCACAACACGCACAAACAACTCGACCAGTACACACTTTATTTTTTTTACCGGGATCTCAGCAAAATGTTGAACTTTTACCGAAAATCGCACAGCCGTGCCCCAGCAAACATGTTTTTTGCTGAGATTTCTGTCAAAATGACTGATAATCAGCAAATAATTTGCCGAAACCCAGCTAACAAACGCTATTTTTGACGGAATATCAGTTATTTATTTTGCTGGCGCACGGCTGTGCGGATTTTTGCCGAGCTGCAGAAATAAATACTGAGTGTGTAGATGGTAACAGATATATCAGAACTTGTTATTCTTTTACAGCATTTTTTTATAACAGAGGTAGTTATAAAATATGTATTATTAGTAGTTGAAATAACAAAAAATGTAACAAAATGTCTTCTAGTTTTAACAAAACCTTAATATGTTTTCAATTGAACAAAAATATAACACATGAAAAGTGATGAAAATAGGGGGAAAGACGGATTTGGCAGGTTTTTTTCTATTATTGGCAAGGGGGTTTTTGTCGACCAAATTTTATGAAATTTGGCCACAATATTCTTTGATATGCAAAGAACGTTTAGGCCAAATTTGAGCCTAGTCAGTCATAGAAAACCCCCTTGCCAATAATAGAACAAAACCTGCCAAAGCCGTCATTTCCCCTAATTAAAATTTCTTTAATCAAGACACAAAAAAATAATTAAATTATAACAAATTATGTTATTGAAAAGAACAAAGTTATCACTGGTTGTGTTACAAGTATTGCTATTCGTATTAATTATATCACATTTTGTTATAATTTTGTTATGACGATCATGGAATGTTTTTTCTTCATCTGGGACATATAACTCATGTATTGATATTGTTATTTGCAACACATATTGATAAAATTGTGATACAATTTTGTTATGACTCGGGAAGGTCGGGAAGCCTTTACTATTGACCATCCAAAGCACAAGCACAAACCCGGATTTCGCGAATGTTCTGCGTGCTGCCTGAAACACGTCTGATCGCGTACCGAATACCGTCGTGTGGGGCTTCTTTTGACTCCGGGGGCTACTTTGGATTTTTTGAAAAAATTGAACGGAAAAAATACCAAATTTGAAACAGAAAGTTGCCATCCAACTACATCAACAAAACACCCGATGGGTGATAATGACATTTTTCTAGTAATTTTTGTTATAATTCTTGTTTTAAAATGTCCAAAGTAGCCCCTAATGAAACGGTACGGCCCAAAGTAGACGGTAATGAATCGACTGCTTTGAGCGTGCTTACAGCGGCACACTAGGAGTTAACTTTCTGAAATCAGTATGGCGAAAGGCATCTAAGGTTCGATTTCTCAAAATTAAGCACTTCAATCGAAAAAATATTTGGTAGGCGTAGTAGCGGACGCCATCCCTCATAACCGGTACCGAATAGTTTTTCATGAAAAGTTGCTAATTTGGAGAAAACCAGCGTTAGATGTCTTTCGCCATACAAATTTCTGGCGGTTAACTCTTGCTGGCTATTTTGTGCATATACTATAGCGCCTGGATGTGGCTGCGGCGGGTAGAAAATCAATATAGAATAGAAAACCAATAATTCATTTGCTTATTCTTCCAGCGATTGTGCAAGCCCATACATGCTACGAAAAACGATACAACTCCTTATCTTGGGATCTTCCTTGTGGCAGTCCATGCCGGATTTCGGCTTGCAAACTTGGCGTTAGATTCTGCACAGATTATCTGCTTGTTCATACACCGAAGTGTGAGCATTCACATACAACTTTTCTTTTAACTTCTGTTTTTTCTGCTTACTGTCAAGGGGCCGTCCACAAAGTACGTCACGCTTCTAGGGGGGAGGGGGGGTTCTGAGCAGCGTGACGATCCATACAAAAATTTTGGGGGTTTGTTACAAAAAACGTGACGAATGGGGAGGGGGTTGAAAATCGCCAATTTTGCGTGACGTACTTTATGGATCTTCCCAACGAGGATTTGAGCAGTAGTCCCAACAAACATTTAATACGGCTGAAGCGCTTATACAGCCAAACATAGCCTCATTTAGCTAAAAAAAACTAGCTTATTCAGCTTAAATTGTTTGTTGTGGTGACTCTTGATCAACCTGATTCGTGCGGTTGGACGTAGGTTTCTCATTTTGCGCAACGGATTAAGTTGTGGTCTCACCTGAACTGATTTGGGAATGGTCCAGTCCAGCATAGAGTACTCACGGAAATCTGTTCTGATGCGGTGGTATTCACAATCGGAACTAGCTGATTCTCCACGTAGACCTGCATGCAAAAAAAAAGCGTTCATGAATTCGTGAACTAACAAGTTCACGGTGTATTTTTCGCGAAGAACAGCCACGCATTCGGGAACACAGTCAAGTTTTCTGGAACGTTCTGGAGAACGTGACTGGTGTTTCCCAATTCATGGATCAAATCACGGTGTATTTTCGCCGGTTCAAGAATTCGGGAACGCTTTATTTTGCGTGTGTGTTTGCCTGGTACTGCCACGAGATGATCGACGCGCTTTGTCACTGTATCTGTCAATTTTCTCTTCAAGCTGGACTTGTAGCTTCGTGTAGTTTGGTGTTTAGTTTTAGATTTCGTGTGTGTATTAATCTCCAGTTAGCCTTGGAAGTAAAGGCGCAGGATTGCCAATCCGGAGACGACGAGTTCGATTCTCGATCTGGTCTAGGATGTTTTCGGGTGGGAAACGTTATCGACTTCCTGTACATAGTGTTATCCATTATTCTTGCCATACATACTTATGCAATGGCAGGCATAGAAAAGCATTGAATTAATAACTGAGGAAATGCTAATAGAATACTAAGTTGAAAAGCAGGCCAGTTGGAATGTATGTAGAAGAAAAAGAAGCGCATGAGGAAAATGGAAGAGGCACTTATCTCCTGTCACGGTTTTAACGACGGATGTCGGGCAAAAGCAGTGGCGCTTCGCGTTGACCAAAGACCCTTTCATGTTTTTTTTTATTTTTTTACTAAGCTATCAGTAAATTACGTCTACTGGCACTACCCCAAGGAGCTTCATACTCCGCTTTGATGCTATCACTGCATGTTGAATCGAATTGCGGTTGTTGACGATCACCACCGTCTTATGTTGAGCGGCATCTAAGGCATCTAACGCTCATCCAATCCACCACCGTGCTGATTACGTGTTTAGCAGTCAGTTCTACCTCGGGAATTGACTCCCCATAAACCTCTAAGGTTAAGTCATTTTAACACCATGAGGGAACTATAGCTTCAGAACCCCGTCGTACAAAAGGTTCCATAATACCGGACCCAGTATTGAACCTTGCGGTAATTGGAACGCTTCTCTGACTGGCTCGTGTAATAGTACACGGTTCTGGAAATATCTTTCCAAATCCGGTACAGGCCCACCGGCAGGCTAAGCCCGTGTAACGAGAGCGCGATGGCATCCCAGCTTGCGCTGTTGAATGCGTTCTTCACATCAGGTGTCACTAACGCACAGTATCGAATATCTCGCCTTTTCTGTTGGATCGGTATCTCGGCATTACCATCGAGTTAATAGCGTCCAACGTGGATTTACCCTTGCGGAAACCGAACTTATTGCTTGACATGCTGTCCGTACTATCTGAGTACGGGGTCAGTCTGTTGAGGATGATCCTCTCTAGCAACTTGCCCGTCGTGTCTATAAGACAGATTGGTCTGTACGACGATGGGTCGCCCGGCCTTCTTCAATAACACCAATTTCTGCCTTTTACATTTTTTGGGGAATCTGCACTCATCAAGGCATCTCTGCATAGCTAGCCTGAACATGCTGGGTTTCGCTATGGTTGCTGCCTCGAGAGCGCTGTTCGGAGCTCCATCAAGCCCTGGAGCTTTGTTCGTTACCAGCGATTTGAGCACCGCGAGTAACACTTCGTTCGTCACCGGAGTCATCATTTTGGCCGCACCCATATTGCCTTGTGATGCAAGAGGCCAGGGACGTATGACTCGGGACGAGAAGTTTATCTCGCCAACCTATCTGGGGACCGTTCGGGTGGTGAAAAGCTCCTTTTGGTCTTGGCCATCACTATCCTGTAGGCGTCGTTCCATGGATTCTCGTTGGCTCCACCGCATAGGTGGTCGAAACACGCTCTCTCACTGCTCTTGATGGCCTTGTTAAAGACCAGTTTCGCAGTTAGAAACACTTCACGGCGGGCCGTTCGTTCATCTTCGGTGTGGGCACGTTACATCCTTCGTCTAGCCTTGAGGCAGGTTGATCAAAGAACCATAATCTCGGTCCTCCACCAGTATACCGGGCGCCTGCCATTTCTCAGCAGGACTTTCCTCGGCATGAAGGCGTCGCATGCGCATGATAGGACAGCTACCAACGCATCACTGCTTAGACCTTCAGTGTTGACGTCCAATCCCAGAGCTGAAGTGAAAACTTCGCTGTCAAAGTGATTGGTCCTCCACCTGCGGATCTGACAGGGATCCTCGAACCTCGGATGTTGCACGCCATAGTTGATCCTGAAGCGAATTGCAAGATGATCACAATGGATGTAACCATCATCCACCCTATAGTCCAAGTCTGGTGCCAGACCAGGACTGATAAACGTTACGTCAATCCATGACTCGACCCCGTTCCTTCTGAACGTGCTAGCGGAACCATCATTGACTAGCACTGCGTCGAGCTTCGCTAGCGCCTCTAGTAACGCTTGACCCCTTCGATTGGTGCAGCGGCTGCCCAAACCAATGCTCAAGCCTTAAAATCTACTGCTATGATGACCGGTTTACGACCCACTAGCTCGGACGATAGCCTATCATCTGGTTGAACTATTCTAATGGCCACCTTGGTGATGCATAGCAGCTACAATAGAGCACACCACTGATCTTTGCTTTCGCGACACCAGAGGAGTGTACCACCTCTTGGATCGGGTACCGACCCGTCGTTGCCGTTATCGACAGGGACGTTGTACGGGTTCGACAGGAGGGCGACATCGGTCCTCGGCTCTTCTCGACCTCTGTACCGCACTGGTCTCTGACGGCAGAGACGACGTTGTCTGCGTTCGTTACCTCGTCCAGTTGCTTGCACTGAAGGGTCACTTCCGCCCCCAATGACCTCACCTCGGCACCGTCTCCCAAGACCTCTTGGGCCAGCGTCCTGTAGTCCTTATCACTGCACAGCCCTACCACGTCCTAGGCAGGCCCCCTAACTCGCAGAGGCCGTGGGGAGGGGTCGTAAAGCCCTTGGACATAGTCACTGCCTTGGACATAGCCACCCAACTGCCCTTATACTAGTTGTTTGTTGTTGTGGGGATATCAATCGGGAAATTCTACGGAAATTCCATTGAATCTTCGGAACATCCACGGAAAATGTTTTGGACTTCTACAAATTTGATTCGACGTGGAAACTTGTAGATCAGCGGTGTCGGTATGACAAATTTTAAAAGGGAGCGCGCTGATGCAAAAATGTTGCCGGCGGTGCGCCAAAAATTGTATTTTGTTCTCAATTGTCATGTTCAATATCTCACAATAAAGTCAAATGTGGCACTGTGGAGATAACCTTTCATCCCCACTGTTCGACCAACAAATTAATAAAATCATCCTCACCCACGTATTAGTAATGTCATTCCTGATTTATGAGAGTGACTAACTTTCAAATTGAGCTTGCTCAACAAACCATGCAACAGTAGCACTAAATGATTGCGCTGATCAGGAAAATTACTGACGTAATTTCCCGAAACAAACTAAATCTATTATTCATCGTCCCCGCTCCCGCCCGCATGTCATACGTTCTTGTTGATAACGATGACAACGATGATGGCGACCAGCCAGCGCAGCGCGACATCAGCTCGCCCAACGCATTCTTCTGTGCCATGAGGAGGATGAACAAAGAATAGAAAAAAAATATATAGGAGAAGACCCTTGAATAACTGGCACGACATGACACAACAAAGTTTCACTCAACTCTATAATCCGGGAAACTGATGACGGCCGGTACTGGTGTTGCTGTTGTTGTCCCACTTTGACGCTGGTATAGCAGAGAATGGGCCAAAACGTCCAAACATGGAGGAACTTGTGAAATCGTTCATAACTCACGATTACAATTCAATCTTTGTCATCCGCTTTACAGCAGTAAAAATCAGAGAATAATTTGTTGTTTCCATTGAAATTTTATAATTATTTTATGAAGATTTCTTTCAACTCGCTAAACAAATTCGAAATAGTATGCGTCTTTTATCTCTTTTGTATCATTTTGCAAATTGATTAAGTAGCAAATTTCTCAGCATGTTTCTGAAGGTTGAAATCGGTAATTTTGTATACAAATGAGCGAAATATCGAAAGATCCCAGAGGCTGTATTTGGGACCATCTTCCCCTATATAAGTAGCGTCAGCGGAAAAGAACAGTGGCAAACTGCTCTTACTCGACAGTTGCCGCTTCGTCACCAAAAAGGAAAACACCAACGGAAATCTAATTTCATCCCCAGCGACAACCGTTCCTCTGAGCCCATTTGCTATACTCTTTTCTTCTGTAACTCTTCCCGGAAAAGCTAGAAATAAAAATCTTCGTGAATTGTCAAGAAGTTTTGTATTCTGTATGCATGATTCTAACTCACTGATCGTGTATGGGACTTCCCAGCATAAATTTCTAACTCTTCAAACAGGGGAACCACACGTTGACGAGAATAGTAGCAAATTGAACGTATTTTTCACTCTTCTATGGGTTTAAGGTTTGAAGTGTTTTCTAACATCAAATTCATTTGTGATCTGCGTTGAAATCAAATAATTCAAGATACTAAAATTTCAATTTTATTGATTCTGGCCAGATAAAATTTACCTTGGCTGAACTAAATTAAATCAGGAGTTTAGTGCAGTAAATCAAAATAAAACCAAGTTTACTGAAATTTGAGTTGAATTAATTTATTATTGGATGTAAGGTATTTAAAAACTATCAGTCTTGGTAAAATCATTCATAAACCGGTATTTTTATCCAAATTTAAATCAGCGCCACCAGACACCACCTGCTAGTTAATCCAACCACAATCCGACTTTGTCCGGAGCATCTCGGTTGCAAGCAGGGAAGCGTCCTGAGACCAACCGCCATCTCCACCGCCACAACCATGATGTGATTACATGATCTTTCCAGTTACCCATGCTCCAGGCACCTGATTGGGGACAACCATTAGGGTAGCGCGGCTCCCGAAGCGAACCAGGACATCTGCGACGCGACGGAGAGAGAGTGGCAAAAATTGAATTATTGTCGGCGCAAATTTAATTCAATTTGGGATTTACGGTTGCTTGACTCGTCGACATCATCGTCGCGCCACCTTCGCCCGGCACTGTAACTTGAATAGCCCGACGCCATGCCATTTTCTTCCTTTCTTTTTTTTCGGTACGTCGAGGGGTTGATGTTTCTCCCCGATTCCATTGTTCATGGATTATGCCGCAGGTCCTGCAGGGTCTAGTCCCGAAGCATGAATAGATACATGAGCCGACCGGAAGCGTGCGCCTTCGCCATATCGGGGCGAAGAAAGCCCCATCTCTCCACCCACGAGCTTTTCCGTCTAACCACAATTGGAAAGTGTTCGTAATTCTATATAAATCATCAAGCCAAATGAATTGGGCTTAGTCGGGGCATTGAAGAAACGAACCGAGAAAAAGCAAAAAAAAAATAGCAAAAGCGTTTCTGTTTCGTTTCACAAAGTCACGCGATCGGGGGCTCCTGGTTCCGTCCGTGTATTCCAATTGGATGCCCCCCCGGGGAAGCGAATCGCGTGAGTGGGGATGATGTGGGAATGGTGGCGGAGTTCTATTAGTGGAAATATACATTTCCACGTTGTTAAGAGGGGGCAATAAATGTCGTAGCCTTTCGGTGGATTGCTAAACCGGTGTTGAGTTGTGGCTTGTTTTGCTGATGGACTACATTTTAACAACCGTTGCTTAGCTCGGAACAGTTTTGTGTGGTTGATTTTTTTTTTTGCAAGCTGAGCTAGCTTGAAATGATTTAGGATCATATGCATGATCTCAATTGATTTTTCTCAATCTTATCGCATTCTGTTTTAATTTTCACTTTAATTGATTATCTTTCTGGCGATGCGGTTCACTATCGGAGAACTGGAGTTTCCGTTCCATATAGGGAAATTGTTTCATTCTCCATGCAACTGTTGAACAATCACCCGATCTCGTCAATTTTATCATATGTCAAATATAGGAGCTCCACATACAGCGGCTTTAAGGAACAATTTGTCCGACGGATCCATCTGCCTCAGTTCGGGAATGGGTATTGAAGTTGCAGGACAAAATATCTCGGTCACTGACTGCCTTTTATCAGAGTTTTTACTAGCAGACCCGACGAACTTCGTTTCACCTAAAATTGATTTATTCTCTGCTTAGTTCTCAAGTTACGCAGAAATTTCTGTTTCATTTGTATGGGAGCCCCCCTTTCCAAAGGAGGGAGGGGTTTCGAACCATCTTAAGAACCTTCCCCGGCCCCAAAAACCTCTGCATACAAATTTTCACGCCAATCGATTCAGTACTTTCGGAGCCTATAAGGTTCAGACAAACAGAAATTCATTTTTATGTATACAGATTTTTCCATTTTTTTGTCCATTTAAGGTTATTAGGCCGAAAACGTCTTTTGGCCGAAATGGAAATACGGCCAAAAATGACGTTCGGCCGAACTGGTTATTTGACCATAGAAGTTGTTTTGTCGAGATGCTCATTCGGCTGAAAATGTCGTTTGGACCAAAAAGTATTTCAGACGATTATGCCATTTTACCGAAATGATTATTTGGCCGAACAGGCCGTAAATGTCGTTTGCAGAAAAATAGTGAATGTGAAAGTGCGAAGTTATTGAAAAAAAAAAGCATTGTGTTGTGTTGAATGTTCTGTTGTGTGGATTTCGGACTGCCGCTTTTTGTTGATTATTCATCTGTTAACCCGTGTTTAAATTCAGTAATCGTGCATCTTTGGACTATTTTGATCATCGTCTACCCTGTTTCGACACAACATCGTGTAGTTATTGGCAGAAAAGTGTAAAAGCCTACCTGTTTAACTTCGGTCGAAGTAGCTGCATCACTCATTCAACGAACCATCGACACCATCAGTCTCGTTCGCACACTTGAATACCGGCATCACCGTGCTGCTTGTGATCAAAATAAACGATACATTACAAGGAGATTGTTTATCTCGCACACAAGTGATCAGCATTATGACGAAGGCGTGTGCTAAATGCTGTGAATCAATTACTGGAATCGAGTGGGTCAAATGTCGCGGCTATTGCGGATCAGAATTTCATATGACATGCTCGGGAGTATCCAAAGCTTTGCTATCATATTTTACATCACATAAGAAGAATCTCTTCTGGATGTGTGATAAATGTGCGGAATTGTTTGAAAACTCACATTTCCGTTCAATTTCTTCGCATCCTATTGAAAATGCACCGCTCTCTACCTTGACTACTGCTATCACCGAGCTTCGTGCAGAGATCAAGCAGTTGGCGGTTAACTCTGTTAGCTCAACGACACCTGTAATTCGTAACAGGTGGCCCATCGTTGGTCATCGTGTTCCAATTAAACGCAGACGGGAAGAAGATAGAGAAGTACGCATATCCGATGCCGATGTTCCAAACAACCTACTGAAATTGTGGTCACCGTTCCGGTGTGCACGGAGCAGCAAAACAAAAAGTTTTGGCTCTATCTATCTCGCATAAGCCCAGCTGTTGCCTCTGACATGGTAGCAGCGATGGTGAATTTAGAGATAGATGAAAACCCGGCTGTTTTTAAATTAGTTCCTAAAGGAAGAGACCCTAGCACGTTGACATTCGTGTCATTCAAGATCGGAATCGATATGGACTTAAAAAGTAAAGCGTTGGATCCTGAAACCTGGCCTCAAGGACTACTTTTTCGAGAATTTGAAAATTTTGGCGAGCAACATTCACAACTACCAGTGAAATCACAAAGACTACTGACGCCAAGCTACCAGACAGCTACCATTCCGGATACTCCTGTGATGAACCTTTCGTAACCAATGCATCATACCGTAACTTAGAGCGCAGTGCTTCATCTCTGGGACGCAACAATTTTAGCATTAAGGAAGACACTGAGCCTCTCACCACAGTCGAGCCTTCTCCGTCTTCGCTCATCAGTCGTCCCGGCCCTGTGTGTGAGTTTGGGGAAGTTGTCTTCCGACCGCTAGCATCAGGCAAGTACCTTTCCGTTTCAACTCGAGCATCTCCTGAATCGTTTCCCGGTTTCAGTGCCGCTGCAAACAATCGTTTCATCTCAACCATCAATCGGACAACGGGATGCAATAACGCCAGCTCTATGGAAGCCCCAAATCCCCCCGCCACAGTCGTGACATTCCCGCCAACGTTCAACAGTCGTCCCGGCTCTGTGTGGGTGCGGAGGAGGGGTCTTCCAACATCCTGCTCACGGCAAGTACCAAAATGCATCGACTTGTTCAGAATCTGATCCGTATCCAGGTTTCAGCGGCGAATCATCTGAAATAAAACTCAATATCCCATCAATCAACACCTGTGAGCAGAACAACTCGCTCCGCAGAGGCAATGCATCAGCCGCTGATCAGAAAGTGCATCAATTCATCTCTGTTTACTACCAAAACATGCGTGGTCTGCGTACCAAAACAACGGAATTGAAATTAAGGTTGTCTTCCTGCGACTACGACATCATTATCTTCACCGAAACATGGCTTCGATCTGATATCAGTAACTCGGAGCTGACGTCCGAATATTCCATATTTCGTTGTGATCGTAACTTGGCAACTAGTGAACTTTCAAGAGGTGGGGGTGTTCTCGTGGCAGTGAAGAACGGGTTACAATGTTTAGAGGTCTCATTAGATTGTAGCCAGTTAGAGCAAGTGGTGATTTGCGTGAAACTGCCACATCGGTCGCTATTCATCTGCAGCATCTACTTACGACCGAACTCAGCCTCTGAGTCTTACTCAACACATGCTTCAGCAGTCCAACGTATCTCCGATAAATCGGCAGACAACGACATCATTTTGATTCTCGGTGACTATAACCTTCCTCGTCTACACTGGAATTTCGACGAAGACATAAACGGATTTCTGCCAACAAACACCTCAAGCGAATCTGAACTGGTTCTAATGGAATCTACCTCAACATGTGGTCTCGTGCAGCTGAAGCCCTTCGCCAACCCGAACGGAAATCTACTTGATCTAGCATTTTCGAATTCTCCTTACAGTATCGAAATGTTGCAACCCCCTTTTCCAATCTTAAAGGCCGACAATCATCATCCCCCATTCGTACTGCAGATCGATCATCGTGGACCAATAACCGCCCATGCACGACCTGAGGCCGCTAGGCAACTGGACTTTAAACATTACAATTTTGACTTGCTTAACGCCGAACTGTCATCAATAGACTGGGTAAATCATCTCAGTAGTCACTCGATTGACGCCAGTGTGTCCCTGTTTTATGACAAACTGTTTGAAGTTCTGAATACACATGTGCCTCGTCGCCAACATTCGTCAAATGGCATTAGCAGAAAGCCTTGGTGGACAGCTGAATTACGCAATTCACGGAATAGGCTGAGAAAGATTCGCAATCGGTACTTTCTCGACATATCGACCGAGAACCGAGAAATGCTCCGCCTTGTTGAATCTTCTTACAACGAACTTCTATCAGCAACCTACAGGATTTACTTGAATAGACTGGAATCTGATTTGAAACAAAATCCATCAATGTTCTGGAGGCACGTGAAGGCTCAAAGATGTAGCAGCAGTATACCAAACAACGTGTCATATCGCGATGAAACTGCTAGTACACCCGAAGAAGCAGCAAATCTTTTCTCGGATTTTTTCCGGACCGTATATATTTCAGATGCTCCTCAACCGACTACTGGATGTTTCAGCGACGTGCCATGTCATAGTATCCATCTACCACCTATAAACTTCTCTCACGACGATGTGCTTCGGGAGTTGTCAAAAATAGATGTATTCAAGGGATCTGGAGTTGATGGTTTACCACCGTTAGGGAACGTCCACAAATTACGTAACGCTTAGAGGGGGAGGGGGGTTGAGTAAAGTGTGACGATCCATACAAAATTTTCAGAAGCTTCATACAAACAGTGTGACATAGGGGGGAGGGGGGGTTGAAAAAGTCCAATTTTTGCGTTACGTAATTAATGGATCTTCCCTTACTTGTAAAAAACTGTGCTACTTCATTGGTTGCGCCACTTGGTCTCTTGTATAACCGCTCTTGAGATGAAAAAACGTTTCCGAGCTTTTGGAAAACTGCATTCATGATTCCTGTTCATAAATCAGGCAGTTTGAACCACGTTGAAAATTATCGCGGAATCCCAATCTTTTGCTTTTTGGGTAAGATTCTTGAGTCTCTGGTCCACAGGATAATCACGAATGCTTCAAAACTGGTAATTTCCGAGTACCAACACGGATTTGTCCCAAACCGTTCCACCACAACAAATTTGATGTGTTACACCAACGTGCTATTTCGTGAGATCGAACGACGCAATCAAGTCGATTCAGTTTACATAGATTTTTCAAAAGCTTTTGACACCGTTCCTCATGTATATGCCATAGAAAAACTAAAACACGTTGGTTTCCCTGAATGAATTATGGACTGGACCTGTCGTATCTGTCAGACCGGAAAGCTTTTGTTAGATTAAATTCCGCACGATCTGACATTTTCGCTATACCTTCCGACGTTCCACAAGGCAGCGTCCTGGGGCCGCTTATCTTTGTTCTGTTCATCAACGATCTGTGTCACCGTATATCTTCCGGAATTTTTTTTTTTGCGGACGATCTGAAAATGTACAGAGTAATATCATCTGCCTTGGATTGTCTCATACTGCAGAATGACGTTGATGAGCTGTTAAGGTGGTGCAAACAAAACGGCATGTCGGTGAATATAAATAAATGCAAAACAATTACATTCACGCGAAGACACAATACTATTTATCACCGTTACTCTATGGAATCCATGGATTTGTAACGTGTGCAAGTGATTCGCGATCTAGGAGTTACTATGGACAGCAAACTCCGTTTCAATGAGCACATCGCTATTATCACCGCCAAGGCTTTTTCCGTGCTCGGATTCATTCGCCGTAACGCTAAGCAGCTAACCGACTAGTACGCGCTTAAGTCATTGTTCTGTGCTCTAGTTCGCAGTATTTTGGAATACTATTCGTATTGAACAAGAACAAAAACTGTTCCTGCGCTTCGCACTTCGTAACCTTCCGTGGAACGACCCTATACAACTCCCCGTCTATAGAGAACGCTGCCGTTTGATTGGCTTGGAGCTGCTTTCCGACAGGCGGAAACGCCTGCAGCAACTAATTATCTTTGACGTACTGCATAATAATGTAGATTGCACCGCTTCGTTACAGGACATCATTCTAAGCGTGCCACAGCGCCATTTACGACAGTCAGAATTTATTATCATTCCCAGACACCAAACCAATTATGGGTATAACAATCCGATGTGCTCCTGTTTAAGGGCGTTTAATGTAGTTAGTGATCGTTTCGATTTTACTATGTCTAAACAATGTTTTAAAAATAGATTAAGGAATAAGAATAAGTCAGTCTGTGCGATCCTCTCGAAAACCAAATAAATAAATAAATTAATTAATGATTATTGAGACCTGAGAGTAAGAAACTGGAAGCAAAAAATATTCAGTGAGAAATAGAGATGGGCATTCAGATCCGGAACCGTTAAAATGATCCGGATCTTTGTTGTGAGTGAATGATTCACAGCTCACTTTTTAAAAGATCCGGATCACCAGATCAGCAAATTAACTAACCATTTGTAAGGAAATGACAACACGATAAGCTTATTGTGGGTTCTTTACACATATAATATATCCTTGTGAGCGTGAGAGAGGTGAAATTTTGGTATGTATGGGTCGAAATCATGGTCCAGAATGCCAACCGTTTCACTATTTTGAATTCTACTTACGTATTGTTCAAAAAATCCGATCCGTATGAAAGATCCGGATCATTAGACTGAATGACCCAGATCTGAACCGTTCATCTAAGTGATCCATTTTGCCCATCTCTGGTGAGAAATGAGACGTTTTGCTTCTCATTGCTCACTGCTCACTTCTTACGATGAGAAGTGAGAAGGTAACAGAAGTGTTATATACTAAGCGACTCAGCTCGACAAACTGAGGTGACATCTATATGTGTGTATGTATGTGCGTCTGTGTATGTGTACACATTTTGTAGACACACTTTTTGAAACTAAGCATTGTTCACAACAGATTTCATTCGATGGGGAATCCTGTCCCATTGTTCGCTATTGAAAATTGGCCAGATCACACTATGGAATCAGAAGTTATGGCAAAAATACAATTTTCTTATGCCCAAAACACGCTAAACATACTTAGAGTAGAGTGGGCAAGAGTACGCTCTTAGTTTTCAATTGAACATGGGACCCTTATGAAGCAAACTTCTGCTTATCAAATCAATGTCGACGATTCATATACTTTTCCTTTATGTTACCTAGCGGAAAAAATATTGAAATTATTGAAATTCGGTTTTAGTAGGACCATTTTTGCAAGACACGTTAAAAATACACGTAGGGTGGGAGAAGAGTACGCAGTTTTCGAATCATGTGTTTTAAGTATATATTTATACAAATAAGAATTAATAACATTTTATTGATGTTCATTAAAAGCATATTATGGAATCTTTAAAGATTACGTGACTTTGAAAGAGGGAGAGGATCCTAGAAACGTAAACTTTCATACGAAAACACATTGTGTTTTGTATAAACCAAAAAACTGTATAGGTAAAAATATTTCAGGTTTCGCATGTTGTAAGCAAAGGGATTTTCCTTAAATAAAGTCCACTATTCTCGTAACGCAAAAATTTGACATTTTAATACCTCCTCCCGGTTGTATGACATTCGCCAGAAAGTCATTTGCCAGAAGGCATTTTGCCAGAATCAATTTGCCAGAATGGACCATTCCCCAGAAAGCCTTTCGCCAGAATGCACCATTCCCCAGAATTGGTCATCTTCTATTTGGTTAAGAATATTATTTTGAGCTTTTTAGTGGAACGTTTTCGTTCGACTTCCGAGTCGAAGTCGTGTCAAGTTCGAGACACAGAAGACGACCTTACTGTCGAGGTCGAAATACGTATCTGTCAAGGTACAATCAAGTGGTGGAATTAAGTGGGAAGGTACAAACTCGTCTTATGACAAGTGGCATCTTCTATTAGCCATTCACGCGTTTGTCCAGTATGCGCAATAATTCATAACGCCATGAACTTTTGGCATAACTGTGAGCAGCCTCGAAAGGGAGGGTCATATGATCCCTTCTTTAAAGAAGGCGCTGTCCCGGATTACGGCAATGGTGAATGTGATCCCTTCTTTAAAAGCAGGCGTTTGCCGGGATTAATGAAATAGACGATGTGATCCCTTCTTAAAACAAAGGAGCTTGCCCGGATTCAGGCAATGGTGAATGCGATACCTTCTTTTAAAGCAGCTGCTTGCCCGAATTAAGGCTATGGTGGATGTGATTCCTTCTTTAAAAATAGGCGCTTGTACGGATTAAGGCAATGGTGGATGTGATCCATTCTTTGAAAATAGGCGTTTTCTAAAGCAATGGTGGTTGGGAACATTTTTTTTTAAAGAACGCGCTTGCTCCGATTAAGGCAAGGGTAGATGTTATCCCTTCTTTAAAGGTGGGTGTTTGAATATGGCAATTGTGGATATGATTCCTTCTTTAGAAGTAGACATTTTGCCTAGACTTGTAGATATAACTTCTTCAATAGCCGTTCAGTATGATTTAAAATAATATTATCCAATTGTAGGTATGATTCAATTTTTAAAATGAAGTCTGTGTCTGGAATGAGGCGAAGAAATATGATATCCATTCGTAAGCAGTTTGTTTGGTTTTAGACAAACATTATTGTAATTTTTTGACAAATAGTATCCATCTTTCTGAAAACTATCTAATATGTTAAATAATCTCTTTTATGAAAATTAGTTATACCGAAAATCCCTTCATTAGTAAACAATGCCAAATTCCCGTTATGCAAAATTTCCTTCTTAATATAATTACTTTTGTATTCTTTAGCCACCACTAATAATCGGAATTTCCAGTTTTACTATTTCTGGGGAATGGTACATTCTGGCAAATTACATTCTGGCAAATGGTCTATTCTGGGGAATGGCTTTCTGGCATATGGACCATTCTGGCAAATGGGTTTCTGGCAAAAATCATTCTGGCAAATTGATTCTGGCAAATGTCATACAATCCTCCTCCCCCCCATTCGTATAAAGAAGGCAAACACGATGATACTTGTATGCCCAGGGAAGTCGAGACAATTTCCAATCCGAAAACTGCCTAGACCAGCACCAGGAATCGAACCCAGCATGGTGTTGCTTTGTAGCGGCGCGTCTTACCGAACTGCTAAGGAGGGCTCCCTACACACTTAGCTCATTTTACTGTATTCGGTAAATTTTACCGAAATCCCAACCGCTGAACTGTTCGGTAAATTGATTTACAGATTTTTGTAATTTTTTCTATTGCTCAACTGTCAAAATCACTGAAAATCAGTAAAATAATCTACCGAACAGTTCAGCGGTTGAGATATCGGTAAAATTTTACCGAAGTCGGCGATTTATTTTAAGTGTGGTGGATTAATCAGGGTTTTTTTTTATCTATTGCGATTACTTGACAAGCCAAGCGTCTATAACAGTTAACGGAGCAGAGACTCTTTTTGATATTTCCAATCGTTATCATCTTATTATCAACAATTAGTAAGGGGAAAAGGACATAGACCAAGATACTCATGACGACTCAAGTTTAGATTGAGTAATTTCAGGACGGACGAGGTTAGGATTAAGGTTTGAGGTATTACAGTCAAACCTCCATGAGTCGATGCTGTATATCATGGAAGCAAATTATGTCACATTAAAAAATATTTTCCGGCTTGCTGCGATAGTCCCATCAAACAGCTTTGCAAGAACTTTCTATTTCAAATATCGATATTTCCATGAGTTCATGGTCCCTTCAATATCGACTCAAAGAGGTTTGACTTTACAGCTGCTCATCGAGTATTTGACGGAGTAGGACGTCTAACATCTTACTTTTTATTCTTACTTCTCACTTCTTATTTTGTACTACTTTTGTAATGAGAAGTGTAAAGTGGAAATTGAGAAGCGAGATATGAGACAACTCACTTTTCACTTCTCACTCCGCATATCTCGCTTCTCATTTCTTCGTTCGCACTTGTCACTTTTCACAGTGAGCAATAATAAATAAAAAGTTAGGCATTTTCGGTCAAATGACCAGCTCGGCCGAACGACATTTTCGGCCGTATATCCATTTCGTCGAAATGACTTTAGGCTATATAGGTTTCGGACTAATGATTTGTTCGCTCAAATGACATATTCGGCCGGGTCCTCCTTAGCCGTGTGGTAAGACGCGCAGCTGCAAAGCAAGACCATGCTGAGGGTGGCTGGGTTAGATTCCTGGTGCCGATCTAGGCAATTTTCGGATTGAAAATTGTCTCAACTTCCCTGGGCATAAAAATATCATCGTGCTAGTCTCATGATATAAGAATGCAAAAATGGTAAACTGGCTTCAGAAATCTCGCGGGTTATAACTGTGGATGTGCTTTATAAACACTAAGCTGCGAGGCGGCTCTGTCCCAGTGTAGAAGAAGAAGAAGAAGAAGAAGAAGAAGAAGAAGAAGAAGAAGAAGAAGACATATTCGGCCATATGAAGTTACTGTATTCTATGGTTGTTTTGTACTTCCTGGACCGTATTTGAACCGATTGGAACCGGTAAACTGATTTGCTGAGTACCGGTTCAAGGGTCAATTTTGGGAAACCTTAGTAAAAAAGTAGAAAAAATGGTTCGATGACATGGCAGATGTCGTTATTAAAATAACTGGGAACAAAAGGAGGCTGAGACACCCTTAGCTGAACTGAAAGGGGGTTCACTGAGGGGGTGGGACTTATATCTGAAGAAGGCCCGTTCGCCTTAGGCAGAGGTCCAGATCTATATCGCGTAGTACAGACCTGCATCCTTCAGGACGCAAAAGAGGGTAGCCGTATTAGCTTCAACATCAGCTAGCGTATCCCGGATGCTAGCTGGAATACCATAATGATTGCTGGGGTGGTCATATTTCGGGGACCTGCACACAAAGTGCTCGACGCTGTACCTAACCTCGCAAAAGTTACATTCCGACCGGAAAGGGCCCCCACCAAAGTTGTGGAAGTCCCTGGTATGCCCAGTCCGGAGTCTGTATATGATGGTCTGCTGTTTTTGCGAGGTTTGTGCCAAGGACCAGTGGTGCTTTTTATCTTTCTTAGGTAGGACGTTGTTGCTGTTCCAAGCTCGGGCCTAGTCCTGGCCGACGACACTTTTTGTCTATTTTTTAACGTTGGCCGTATACCCGTTCAAGCCTACATGCCCCACGCTGGTAAGGGCATTAGCTTCCACATTTCCCCTAATGCCGCAATGGCCGTTAATCCAGGTGAAACAGGTGTCTGGTGCCATACCTGCAAGGATTCCTTGGATCCACGGGTGCTTTGGTGTGTGGCTTTGGAGGGCAGCCACCACTCTGGCCGAGCCGAGGATCGCAATCGGTATGTTTGCTGGAAGGGTGACAGCGACGAAGATGGCTGCAGCTTCGGCGGAAAATACACTGCACTGAGACGGTAGGCTTCCGGACCTGACTAGATTGGTACCGGAAACACCGAAACCTACCCCTCTGCTAGACACGGAACCATCGGTGCACCGTACGGTATGGTTCCGGAAACAAGTGGCCACGAGCTTGATGACCGACTTTCTTAGCTCCTCGGAGCTGTCGCCTCTCCGGAAGCGCGCGGCGATGGAGTTTTCGATTTTGAAGGGAGGCATTGACCATCTTCTTGCTCCGTGCCAGTGGACCCGCGCCACTGGGGGGAAACCGGTGCCGGCCACGCTTCTAATGATACGGTCAGCCTCGTCGATGAGAGGGATCCCGTACTCTCCTGATGGCTTAAAGCTGATGGCCGTGAGGACTCTATGACGGAAAGGGAAGATTACGGCTTCGACACAAGCTGCTTCAGCTGGCGTGGAAGGCAGGAGACCTGGGGAAAGCACGCTGATGAGGTCCCTTCGTGCAGAACAGGTCAGCTCTAAACCATATAGCAGGCGACTATCAATGGTTGCTTGGCCTATACTTAGCCTGGTGTGCCGGTTGTTGGTACGGTGTTTTGCGGCCAAGGTTTTCATTAGGCTGATTCGCGGCTTGCAGGCCACCTTCACCGCCCGGAAGTGTGGTAAAAAGGTAAGCCGCCGGTCGATATCGACGCCAAGAACGCGAACGATTTTCCGGTTAGGTATGGGGTCGTGGCCAAGCTTAATAGGCGGGCCTCCGACTTGATGGTGGCCATGGCAAACGTGGCCCCGGATGCACTTACCCGCATTCATAGTAAAGCCAATGGAGGTGGCCCAGCGGTGGATTGCGCTAACCGCCGCCTGTGCTTTAATCCTAGTTCGCCCGGGAGTTCCACCTACGACAACCAGGAGGATGTCGTCGGCGTAGACAAAGAGGTGGACCGTTGGCCGGTAGTATGCCAAAGACTCCATTCATTGCAATCAGAAAAAGGGTGACCGCAAGAACCGACCCTTGAGAGACCCCAGTTGCCTCGGCATACTCTCCGGATGCAGAGCCGCCAATGAGGACCGTGAATGCCCTACCGGTCAAGAAGTTTTTGATAAAGGCAAGCATGTTGCCAGTGATGCCCCATTCTTGTAATTTGTTGAGGACCAGGGGTGTCCAGTCCCAAAGGGAGCACCGCGTATAATTTTGGGCAAATACGTTAATAAAATAATCATTTCCGAAGTATGCGTTCTGGCATATAGCCAAAAGCTAACACCCATTTTAAATCAAGTGGCCAGTCCTAAAAATTCATAGAGCACCTGAAACTTGAATAAATTCCCCTTCTTTTGGTGAAAGTTGCGAAAAAAATGTCAATTGGCAAAAAAGTTACAGGCAAAAAGATTTTTATTTTCGTTTTCAAAAGGGTAGTTGGTAACGGAAGTTTTAAGAAAGGAACAAATATCCTTGGGCAGCTGGATTTTCTGAGCAGCATTTTCCTCATAATCCCTTGCAATATCTTGGTATTCATATTTTACATGATTTCGCCACTTAAGAATAATATCTCATTAAAGTGCTGATAGTAGGTAGGTGCGGCTTATCACCCTTATTTTTTTGTGGCATCTATACCGGTTGTAAGGGATAGACGCCACATCCCTATATTTTTTACTCAAAACGTAAACTACTCACAAACATAACCTACATTTTTTTGAGAGAATTCACCTGAAGAAATAAACATGTGAATTCGTAAGAAATATCAATTTTACACAGTTTCGAGAAAACAACAATAAACTATTTCTGAACATATTGACACCGAATCTTTCGATTTCTTCGGTACAAATTAATACTTTTTGGTAAAACTCAACACCATGGGGCACTACCAGTGCGGAAACTGTAAGCAGTACTCCATTGCTCTTAAACCATGAGTAAAACATTTGGAGTTTGGAGCGATGAAAAAAGAATGGTGGTTGTAGACCCCAAGTTCTAATCTCAAAGACAGTTTGAATAATCTAGGATATCCTGAAACCATCCAACCTTGTCTCCTGACCTTCATACATGTTTTATGGGAATAGTTGGATACATATCCAAACTTGAAGCGACGAAAAAAGCTAAAGTGGTGACTGTTGATCGCAAGTTCTGTTCTCAAGGACAGTTTGGATAACCCAGAAAGTCCCAAAACCAACTTACCATGTCTCCTGATTTTCATAATATATTACGAATATATTTGAATACATATCCAACCTTAAAGCGACGAAAAAAGCAAGAGTGGTGGTTGTAGATTGAGTTCTGAACTCAAGGACGGTTTGGATAACCCAGGATTTCCTAAAGCCATTTTACCATGTATCCTGATCTTTTGGAATGTGTCATGGGTATGGTTGAATACATATACAAGCTTATTGTCACGAAAAAAGCTCGCATGGAAACTGTAGATCGCAAGTTCCGAACTGAATGGCATTTTGGATGATCTAGTACATCCCGAAACAATATTTTTCAACTTGTTTTGTCAGTTCTCCATTATTAATCACGAAAACAAATGGAACATATCAAATTGATTGGGTAATACCGCTTAGAAAAAATTGTGCCTGAACGGGTTAAAGGAATCGAAAATGAGGGAATTATCTCAAGTTCAAACAAACTCCCAATCACTGCTTCCGAGTATCTTTTATTTAAAAACGGCTTAGATTTCTTAGCCAATAACAAAATTATACGCGTTTTTTACAGTCTACTCTGTGTTTCGCCTTTGGCGTATTGAAGTCCTCATCTAGGGCTTCTTCCCCTGAAACTTGTTTCATCCTTCTTTTCATTTGTATTTCCTGTTCATTTCTATGTTTCACTTCCTTTGCGTCAGGTAAAAGATAAGAAAAAGTCAGTGAAGATGCTCCCTGAGCTGACGTTCTGTTTCTTATATCAGTTATTGACGGAAATCAGTCAAGCGTTTGATTGCGAATATAGTCCACGAGGGAATCGTCTGTTAAAGGCTGGAGTCTGAAACACTTTGAACCGGTGAATTTGAGAATACGCCAAGGTTTTTTACAAGGCTCGATTTTAGCCCATTGAGATCTTCAGCAATGAGTTTACTCCACTAAAATGCACAAAAAATCAATGAAAATCGAAGTGGTAAAAAAACCTTGATGAGATTTTTCATCTTTTCTCAAAGTGCAATTCTAGATTTCGGCGCTACCCTCAGGCCTGGCGCCCTGTGCTGGGCCAACCTGGCCAACCACACGCTACGGCGCTGATGGTTGCGGATCCACTGAAGTAACAAATGAGGTTGTATCAGAGTTTTATAGCGTTCTTCAAAACCTATTCTCAAAACCTTCCATGCAGTCCTCGCAGGTTCCACAACCTTCTGTAGATTTCTATATAACCATGTTACAGCCAGTCGGCCCAGTTTAATTACTATCATTAAAACCTGATATGCGGTTTAGTTCAGAACCAACGGTTTCATAATATACTTCTCACATAAAACATGCAACATAAAACCTCCTCCAGACTTGGTGGTTTTGAGAACCGCTATATAACCATGATACAACCACTTCATGACTATGATGACATGTGTATTTGCTGTGCGCGCGCCTGCCTGCCTCTCACGTGTGTTATTTTGACACATGGAAGTGACATTTCGAAAACTCGAATATCCATCTGTTAGTTTCACTCACTGAATGAATTTTATTTGACTGTTAATAAAAAAAATAAAAGAATAGATTTTTTGCCAACTGTGTAGGACATCTCTGTTCACATCTAGATTGTCTATGAAGCATTGTCCTAAAACTCCTAATTGTTGCCCCATAATGCGCGCAGTACCTCCTTGATTCAAAATCACTTCATGACGATGTGTTAAACATACCCTCCGAGCAATTCCCCGACTCCCGGCTGGTGACCAACCGTGACTCGCACCAGCAGCAGTGCCGACAAATGATGATCACCGAAAAAGGTCACTGGAACTTCCGTTGCCGGAAAAATTTTGCCCCCTTTTTCGCTGCTGGTTCTGGATCACAAGCATTACCTACCTTAAAAGTTTGCCTTTTTTAAGGTCGACTTGCGCTCGTTTTACTTTTTTTTTAATGTTTGGAAGGTACCCGATGGGGTAACGATGATGGTCCTTTGGTTTTCAATTTTTCGATCCGGGTTGGCAAAGGTTCGGGTTGGTGGGGCTGCCCGCCCGCAGGATGACGGTTGTTTGCAAACAGCAGTAAACGGCAAAAGTGCACACGCCAACGACCGAGGAAAGCACACGAAAATTGAATTCTTTTTTATTAAATTAACTTTTTTGCACTCACCTCCTCTTCATGTTGGTTCTATGTGTCTTTATCTTTGCAGAAACCTCAACTAACCGGCTCGGAAGAAGCCGTTGACGACGACGACGACGACTACGATAACTAAAGGCCGTGCGACTCGAACGTACCTACAACAAAAGTGTAAAACTAGGAGGCCTGCTGCAGTCAGTCGATGGAACACAGTGAGTGATTGGATAATTGGCGTCAGTGAAATTAATTGAGGTGTATTCAAGTCGGAGCTTATTCCGTGGGTGGAATGGGGCAATACTCGTTCTAGACCGTGAAATAACGATGAATGCTGAGTTGTGGAAACTTTCCAGTCCAGTGTCGCGTGGTTGGAAGCAATTCATTTGAAACAATAAAGAACTGTGTCATGATAGGATGTTATTTCACTAAAGTGACGATTGCTGGCTGAAGAAGAATACTTAGTTTATTGAAGGTTAGTTCGTGCCAATTTTTCCCTTTAAAATGATTAATTTTAAAGAAATAGACTTCAGAGTTGACAACTTGACGATTAGCAGATTCAAAAATCAAAATCAAACGTAACAAATTGAATTCCAAAAGAAACTTTCAAACGTAGGAATTTTTTTGGATAAAAATAAGACTGATCAGGAAATTAAACCTAACCGATGATTGTCAGATTTCAATTCAGGTGGTATTGCAAATGCGAAGAATACTTATTACAGAGATTTTCTCCGTGAAAATTTGGAAGAATTTATTGCGTAAATTGGGAAAATGAAAATTGAGTATTTCTAATGGTTATTTATTATCATTATGAAATATTTGAATAAGTCTTTGGAATTAAGCTCTCACCTTCCTATTTTTTATTGACAGTTTCTCAATTCTTTTTCGATATTCCTAATTCTCGTTGAGGTCAATTTTCCCCACTTTGCTATTTCAGACTGAAACAAACGGCATGCAATTCTGAAATTGAAGATTAGATCTACATTTGTATAGCCCTTGATGGATTTCTGCATTTTATTCCCCAATATATATCCTGTGGTTTCTCTTATCATGTCGGTGGATGTGTCATTCTCAGCTAATGTAAATTTTTTAAGTAGATGCCATCACTGGGATGTGAATATGGTGGCTCGTTTTTTTCCTCCCGAGGCTTTCCTCTTATCGTATGATGTATTGCAGTAGGGAAGCATCTAACTCAAGATGCGACGGATTCTAACATTACACGTAGCAACTTATCTCTGGTTCTGACATAAACAGGAAAGGTACTTACCACTAACTTCGTCATCATCACACCAGCACGAGGGAGTCAGGTCCGCACCTTCCTGCCTCGGCGTTCGGTCCGTACATGACGGGACAGAATAGGTGAATAAATAAAATTTCAAACACGTCTCCGCGGTTTGATAACCACATTTGATTACATGCATTAAGCTGTCAGATGTAATCGTCCCCGGGTGCGATTGTGAAATCAGACATCCACCTCGCCGCGGAGGTATTGAATGCCGTTACCACCCGCCGCGCGGCCCGATGATGCCCCAGTCTGTTGGTCGGCAGGGTCGATCGCGGAGACAAGCAGTAAATATTTTATTGCCTTTTGCATACATTTTCAAACTTCCTACGTCGGTTTTTGGTGGGGGAGTGCAACAATAACCAAAACGTCGTTGCTGAGCTGGTGCTTCTCTTGCGGGAGGATTTCTATTTCCCGCCGCGGATCCTTCGAAGGTATGCGTTATCTTGAGCCATTGCGGTTAAATGCATTAAAAACACTCACAAAGAACATAATCATTCATTATTATAAAGTAATTATTAAAAATAAATAATAATCAAAATGGTGCCCGAATACTTCTCAGTTAGTGCGTATTTTGAGTTCAATGTTCTACAAAATATGACAAAGCGCATACCCTTAATGAGCACAAAAAAGTCAGAACATCATCCCTCCCCAATGCAGATCGGTGCGGGTGGACCGAATCCAGATGACAGCAACGAAGCAGGGTAGACAACTGCTGAGCAAACAAGGTGTCGTCGTGAACAAATGGTTGATGTAAATTGTTTGATTCGAACTCTCCTTGTCGGTGCAAAAGTGCCGGGCAGATAAGAGCGGCAGCATCAACGACAGCAGTGTAGCGGGAGCAGGAGCTACAGAAGGATTCCATCACGGAACGGCGGCAACACGCAACGCATTCGGGCAATTTGTTACCGGTTTTGGAATGCGCTTGTAATATTTCCCTCTCTTGTCAGGGTGGCGTGTGCTTGGAGGAATGGAATATATGATTGGAAGGTGGAAGGCGATGGGAATTTACTTAGCAGTAACAAGATGTGACAGACGTCTATGACAATTACTTTGCGACAGACGAAATTTGACGTTTACAATTCCATGTACAGGTCGAGTTCGCTTTCCATCAAATTTTCATGAATTTGAAGGCAATCATTTTTTATTTATATTTTAAATTTCTATTGGAAAGTAGAATAAAATTCAAATTAGCCACTTTTTTTTATTTTAACAAATCTACTGAGTTTACAATGTTCTGAAAACTCATATGTGAATATGAATGTACATTATGTGGAAGATATTGGCTAGAAAAATGTATTGGAGGTAACCACTTTCCCTTCGATGGGACTCGAACTCACGACCCTCAGTCGAAGGTGCAACAGTGTTTCAGTCAATTGACCAGCAGCGATGCCAGATCTACGGAAATTTTCCTAGATTTACGGAATTGAATGCTTTCTACGGATCCGTAGATAAAAACTACGAAAATTTTAAAATTTCTGCGGAAATCTACGTAATTTTTAGTGTGCTATTTTAGTTTCAATTGGTGCAGTTTCAAATTTAGTTCCAGTTGAGTAAACAATATTTAAGTACCTGATACACCCAGGTTTTGACGTAAACTACGTCTAAGGGGAAGACTCAGATACAGGGTGTAAAACCGAAATTTCCAAATTCGAGACCGTCACGAAATTAGGATAGATTTCAAACGCTAATAGCGTCTTTATCTTTCGATGGATTTTGACATTTTCTTATCAATCGATTCAGAAACTCTCCAGCAATTTGCCAATTCTATTGATACTATTGATTATCAACGTTAAACTATTGAAAATGTTGTTTCTTTCCAAACCGGGTGAAAAATTCAATTCCGTTCATAAATCCCCAACACGGACATCAGATTGCAGTAAGGTACGGGCCTTTTGATCCACTACTTCGTTTTCCCTGTGTATAAAAAGCCCCGTGTTTCGCGTGCGCGCGTCATTTTCATTCTGGATGTCACGGCGAGCGGACCAGGGCGTCTAGAAGCGGTCCCAGTGACAACGGCTGTCTCAGCGGTGGTGGTGCGGATGAAATTTTTTCGGTCGGTGGTGGTGGCGGTCGTGGAAGCAGCAGCACATCATTTACATCCGTGTGTAATTCGGAGTTGTATGATTTTAGTGATTGAGAATGTTGATATTAGACGAACTTTCTTCATAGAACAAAGCATAATTGTTTGGCATCGGTAGCGGAATCATAGCATTAGTGCCGAGCATAGGCTGTCATCGGAAGATTGCTACAGCAATTTAGTCACTAATGTGGCGTTTGCAACGATTTGGATGTTGTCGGCACATCAAGAAATTTTCCAGCGAGCCTCTAATTTTGTATTTTTTCTGTAGATGATTGAAAAATAAATAGGTTCCGAGATGAACTTTATTCAAAGCGCAACGCTAACGTCGTTATTTGAATCCCAAGCAAGTATCGGAAGGAGACCATGCAAACAATTGATTCGCATTATGACTGAAAAAAATTGTATGGCGTCAGTATTGATGTTTGCTACAGATTTTTTGACGTAAACTTCGTCTAAGGGGAAGACTCAGATACAGGATTTAAAACGGAAATTTCCAAATTCGAGACTGTCACAAAAATTAGGATTTCAAACGCTAACAGCGTCTTTATCTTTCGATGGATTTTCGACACTTGCTTATCAATCGATTCGGAAACCCTTCAGCAATTTGCCAATTCTATTGATACTATTGATTATCATTAATGCTTAATTTTTTTCTATAACAAATATGATTTTTAAAAAGTATCACCGGCGCGTGCTACACATGCTCTACATGCTGACACATTTACAGTAACATCAAACAACTGAAAACCGAAATACACCACTCCAAAATTACGAGGTGACAATGTTAGAAAGAGACAAAAGATAGGAAAAATAACACGGTGTGTAGTACCTCCCCGAGTCACCTTAAGAACCACTTTCATTGATGGTAGCCGATCGTTAGTACTTCATATCATATCATAGCATATCAAAGAATATTGTGGCCAAATTTCATAAAATTTGGTCAACAAAACCTCCCTGACAATAATAGAACAAAGCCTGCCAAAGCCGTCATTCCCCCTACTTCAGACAAGAAAATTTAAACTGAGCGCTGCTAATGTTAATGACGACGACCGCGCGACCCACACCATCGCCGGGAATAAAATTTCCGGTAGGAGCTCCACCGATGCCGAAGGTGGTACCACAGTCTGCTCTCCGCGACATCTCGAACGAAATGGCTCGCGCGCGCGGAAGAGCTGCTTTCTTGTAATCAATAAAGTTGAACCTGTAGCCACGCCCCTTTGGTGAGTGTGTGACGGTTATACAATATTTGCAGTCATACCGGACAACAAAGAGGCGGGACTAATGAGCCATCTTTATTGATTATAAGAAAACTGCTCTCCCGCGCGCGCGTTGACATTCCAGTTCGAGACAGCAACACGTACGGACGTGTTTTTTGCTCGCGCATTTTTTTCGAAGTGTTTTTTCTCGTTCTTTCGCTGTTTACGTTTTCGCTTGTCGCGTTGGCGTTATTTTCTCCCGCACACGTCAAGGGAGACTCGGTGGCCGATTCGGTCGCTGGAAAAGTGCCTAAGCGCACTGCTCTTGGAGGCGCGGGTAACCCCTCCAAGCAGCTTTTGCAGAGCAACGTGTTCTCGCCGTTGCCGCTTGATGACGCCGGTAATCCGCCGAAAAAGAGGAAGAAGCAGCAATCGCAGCTGCCGCAGGTGCAACCGGAGCGGAAGGAGAAGTGCCCGCCCGTGTTTGTGAAGGGCGATCCGCCGGATTTACGCCCAAAAATTCGCCAGCTGATCGCTAAGGGGCTGAAATGTGCTTTTCGGCTCTGCAGCGAGGGCGTGAAAGTGATGCCGGCCAACAGGGATCATCATCAATCCGTCGTGGAGTTCCTCGAGGTCCACAAATATGAGTACTACACTCATGACCACCCCGGCACGAAGCCGCTCAAGGCTTTGCTGCGAGGACTTCACGACATGAAGGAGGAAGAGCTCCAAGCAGAGCTTGAAAGTTGCGGACTGAAGCCAGAAGCCGTGCACAAGATCGCTCGTCACGACAAGGCGAGGAGATATCGCGACCAGCTTTACCTGATCCATCTGGAGCACGGCTCCACTACCTGGAAGGACCTGATGCTGGTTGGCGTTATAAATTACACCGTCGTTGACTGGGAGCGATATCGGCCAGTGCACCGCGATGTCACGCAATGCACCAACTGCTTCAATTTCGGGCACGGCACCAGGAACTGCCGCATGAAGCCGCGCTGCAACAAGTGTGGCGAACCCCATCCGACGGACGAGTGCGACAAAATGGAGGTGGCCGATCCCAAAGTGCGCCAACTGTGGCGACAAACATCGCGCCACCACAAAGGGCTGCCCAAAGCGAGCCGAGTTCCTGGAAATCCGGAAGAAGGCTTCCACCAGGACTATTCCGAAGAAGAACCGTGTTCCCGTAATCAACGAGGTGAACTTTCCAGCCATCCCGGCTCCCCGTCGTGTGATTCCGTTACTCCCACCGCTACAGCCGCACAAGCGACTGGCAGCGGCAGCGGCATCGGTCCAAGCTCCAACATCGTCGGCAACATCCACCAGCGAATGGCCCCCGCTCCCTCCTCCTGGGTTCCGTCGGCAGTCGGAGAACGAAGCCGTCCCATCGGAAGAATCTGCTCCGCTGTACACTCCGGAACAACTGATGCCGATCTTCGCGCAGCTCGCCACTCGACTGCGCGGCTGCAAAACCCGCTTCGACCAGGTCTTCACTCTTGGCATGTTCATCATCGAAAATGGCTGCTAGGGTGGGCCTGGTCAACTGGAACACTTGCTCGCTCAAGAGCAAAATAATTGAGCTGAAGGATTTCCTTGAGGAGAAGGAAATAGACGTGGCGTTCATCACCGAAACGCACCTAAAACCGGAGGTGAACATCAACATCCCGGACTTCCGCATCGTGCGACTCGACCGGCCGACCAGGGGAGGTGGTGTGGCCATCGCTCTTCGCTACAACATCAACTGTCGTCTGCTTCCAAGCTTCTAGCTCAGTGTCATCGAGGCCATCGGTGTCGAAATCACCACTTCGGTCGGCACAATCGCGCTCATCGCGGCGTACTGTCCAACGCAAGCCAAAGCCGGCGATGGATCATCGGCTGCCCTTCGGAGGGACATCGTCAAGCTGACGCGGAGGCAAGGTCAGTAAATTATTGCCGGTGACCTGAATGCGAAGCATCAAGCCTGGGGCAACAGTCGCGGCAATCGAAACGTGCCATCTGGAGCAACGATATGGAGGAAGGACACTTCACAATCCTAAACCCGGATTCCCCCACTCGGCTGAATCGGTCCGGTATCCACGCAACGCTCGACCTCTATATAACAAACCTGAGTGACCACGTCTCGCAGCCGGTTGTAAACCAGGAGCTCAGTTCGGATCACTATCCGGTGGTGGCGGAACTGGGCTCCTCGGTCAATCGGCACCAGCAGTTACGGCGGAACTACCACCGAGTGAACTGGCAGCGGTTCCAGCAGTGCGTCGATAACACCGTCGACTACGAGGTGCGTCCGGAGACGCCGGAAAGTATCGACCGCCAGCTGTGCGCTATCGTGGAGGCGATCACGGCGGCCCGAGAGCAACACGTACCGACGGCTCGGCAGGTAAGCAACTCCTTAAACATCGATACACTCACCAAAGATTTGATTCGATTGCGGAATGTCACTCGCAGGCAGTTTCAGCGTACTGGACTGCCTGAGCTTAAGGCACGTTGCAATCGAATCACAAAAATTATTAAGGCCGGAATGGTGGACCTCAAAAATAACGACTTCTCGAATAAGATCCGCACTCTCCCAGATTATGCTAAGCCGTTCTGGAAAATGACCAAAATTCTAAAATCCAAGCCTCGGCCCATTCCACCTTTGATCCCACTAGACAATAATGGCTCTAAGGATCGCTTGATAACTCCTGCAGAGAAGGTCGCTGAAATAGGTCGTCACTTCGTCAGCTCACACAATCTTGGGCAGAACATCGTCAGTCCACACGAAGCAGCCGTCAACGAGCATGCTAACAACATCCATTTGATTCCCAACGACTTCTCGGAGGAGTTGGAGATCTCAGCTGACGAATTGACGGCCTATATCAAATTGTCGAAGAACATGAAGGCCCCAGGCTTCGACAGCATCCTGAATCTCGAGCTCAAACACATGAGTGCTCCGTTCTTTGAGCACCTCTCGCTGATCTTTAATCAGTGTCTCCGGCTCAGCTACTTCCCATCGTCCTGGAAGTCAGCGAAAGTCATCCCCATCTGGAAGCCTGGGAAGGATCCTTCCTCACCCAAAAGCTATCGTCCCATCAGCCTTCTCTCAGGATTATCCAAGCTATTCGAAAAAGCTATTCATCACCGGTTACTTGAGTCTGCCGAAAATCTCAACATCTTGCTCGAGGAACAGTTTGGTTTCCGACGCGGTCGGTCAACTGTACACCAACTGACCCGAGTTTCCAACGTCCTCAGACGGAACAAGTTTCTTTCAAGATTCTTATTTGGTTTTGTTATTCCAGCCTATGGCGTGGGTCGTGTGGTCGTTAGTGATTCGAAATATGCATTATTGGGAATTAATCGATTCTTCTCATGGACACCATTTTAAACATAGGAAGATTGAGGCGAGACGAATTTGTTCAAAGTACGACGTCGTAGCTAGAACACTAAGCTGCGAGGCGGCTCTGTCCCAGTGTGGGGATGTAATGCCAATAAGAAGAAGAAGACGACGTCGTAGCAGATTAACGAGCGCGTATTGTAGAGAGCTGCTGCAAATATGTATTCTTACACTGGCACTATATTCTTCATTTCACCAAACTGTTTTACGTAGTTTACGTCAGGCGGTCGTGTCTTGTACACAACCCTTATGGTTTTTTTACTACTCACTTCTCATTTCTCGTTCCATCACTTTGCACTCTTCACTTTTCTCAGTTAGAAGTAAGAAGTTAGAAATAGGAAGTTAGGGGTGAAAAGTGAAAGACGCCTCACCTCTCACTTCTCGTTTCTCATGTCTGATTTCTCACTTCTCAACTGTACTGAATCACTTCGGCCAAACGACATTGGCCGTATGGTACGTGTGACAAACGGTATTTTCGACCAAACGACATTTTTGGCCAAATTACTAGCTTTGCTGATTGATATTTTCGATTATATGGACATTTCTTCCAAAGGAAATTTTAAGCCAAATTTCTTCCGACCAAACGGCTCTTCTTTGTCCGGAAGAAAAGGCGATGGTGAACCAAAGTATACGCTCCTGAAAAAAAGAGAGGCCATCCGTCCGTCCAGTCCGTCGGCTGACTGTCATAAGATCAACAGCAATAGAAGTATGGCCATCCAAGAAAATCATTGCTAACACAAACCACTCCGACTCGGCCAAGGCATTAATTGGGATTTTGATAATGAAGTTGCTGTTAGTCATTCTCAGTTTCTATAGCTTCTTCTGATTCAAGATTTTCTTTAAAAGATAAGTTGGAAAGCAATATTTCTTGAAGAACTAAAACTCTTCCAGCAGCCAATTTTCTTGTATTCTCCAACAAATTCAAGATATTTTCTCGGAAATTATAAAAAAATCATTTAAAATATTGATTCCACTTGAAATATACTTCTTTAGGAATCCTGCCGGAAAATCTTTGGACATTTTAATGATCCTTAGATTTCTATTTAAATTGTTTGTTATTTATATAAAATTTTGAAGATTTTAGATACATATTTTTTTTCCTGAATTAGATTTCATTTGATGCATTCGCCCAGCGTATCCTGAATCCCAAGTTCATCATTAGCGATAAAAGAGAAAAAAGTGAACTCACATCTAAAAGCTTGATCCTTGCGGAACAAAAGAATCAACGCGACGATGATGACTAAAACGTGTGCATGCAGCAGTAAAAACGTAATTAAAGAATAGCTGAAACGAAAAAAGAGAGGGGAAACAACAACGCATTACAAGAGTGCAAACACTTCTTTTGCTCCCCATCCGTGTCACGACGACGACAACGACGACGCAACGACAACGACAAGCCCTTTGGTTCTTCAACGCCGTCGAGTGCCGGGACGATTGTTGATGGAGCCTTTTACGACGTGCATTCCCACTTGTGCTCCGCTCCATAAAGCTGGCGTGGCGGCGCGCGGGTACCGGTGGGATGCATTCCTCACCCCCACTTAATGGCATGTGTGTGTGCATGGGTGAAGATAAAGCGCCAGAGTGCAATCTTGGAGAGTAAAAATATGAGGAAATAAAACTATAAAGTGAAAACAAGGAAAGCACCATCCCACATGATGATGGCGACGGCCACGGGGTTGAGGCTGGCTCTTGGTTTTCCGGTAAGTGCTGGAAGCAGCAGGAACGGGAATGTTTTCAAACAAGAAACGTACGCTACCTCCACCGACTTCACTTGCACGGGGCTAGTTAAACAACGGACAAAAAGGGATCCCAACTTCTGCAAGGAGAGCTTTCCTTAAGTAGACCAAGGAAAGTGACTTTTGCCACTGCTTTTTTAATAATTTTAATATTCAAGTGTATGTTCTCATATTACACTCCAAGGATCAAGGGTGACGGTCCCTATTTCTATGGAGCATGTGCTCAATTTTTGTCGTTTTATGGAATGTAAATCGCACTACGGTGGCGGGAAGGGCGGTTGGTTCCGGCATAGAATAGGGATTTGCCATTCCCCGAGGTGATAACTTGAAAGGAAGAAAGCAAACAACGGTGGGGAGTTGGCGGCGCGTGTTGTGTCCCTCCCTGTTGGGGAAGTTGAGAGTGGTAATAATAGAAATGTGAGAGAAAATATGCGCCCGCCCTCACATAAGTGTTGTCGTTCATGGCTGTTGCAGGACCGGATTTTTTTGCAATTGTCATACGAACCGACAGATTTGGGTTGCTCCAGAGTCATCGAAATGCAAGCAAAATTAAAGGAAGTGGAGAAAAATTGAGATTGAGAGCTCAAGTGCTCCCCGTTGCTTCGTTCAGAGGTATTTTTGCTGCTCCCAGGAATGCGATTTCGGATAACGAAAACTGTTGGAAGGAGCTGGCATGTGCCATGTTATATGACCGGATCCGCTCGCATAGCTTTCCAAAAGCCAGATTTTTTTTTCTCGAACGGGAATGCTGCAAGCAACTCTAGTGCTCTTGTTCATGGCGGTTGACTACATGAGGGAATGTTTTGGCGCTGCTGTTTTGGAGCATCGTACACAAGCTAGAAGTGGTCTTGCTGTCTACTTCATCCACTGCATGCTGGATACGTTATTCCATGCAAATGAGTTGTAGTCATTTGGGATTTAAATTTTCGGGTTTGAAGTAATGGATCGATGTCATGAGTTTTGCTTTACTAACACGCTGTCATGCACTGAAAGAGCTGATATCACCGAAAAACATAGATTCAAAAAGCTAGGAAGCACATGAAAAGATTGCACCGGAAGCTTGAAACGTTTTTGCCGGACATCGCAAGAACCATGCGAGTTCCGGAAGGTTAAACGCAGCTTCAATTCGTAGTTCACTTATAGTGGGTCTTGAAGAAAATTTACGTTATTATAATAATCAATTCGTGTTAGTTTGTTTTCTCAAACTTGTCAACATAAATACGAGAGACGAACATAAAAAAAGGAAAACAACTCCAACAGCTTCTTCTGCCGCTCCCATCCCACTGCAATGCCTTCTACTTTAATCCACTTCCAAGGGTTATCTTTCTGGTGTGGAGAGTTCGATCTCAAGAGAACCACTTCACACGCATCACCATTAGTAACCCTTCTCCCACATCCCACTTGGGAGCATCAAGAGTCACTACTGTTGCTACCTTCGGATGCACTCATCGTGTTGATATTGTTGAGCTCCGTTATGGCACGGGATTTGAATTAATTAGTTTTTCTTAGTTTATGCACGCGACGTGGCATCCCTTGAGTGTTGCGTCTGTCGGCAGCCCCGTCGTCCGTCGGTATTCTTATCGTGATGTTCGGAATGATTTCCCTGTTTCGAATCCGAATAGTAGTAGTGGAACTCTTTGTTTGTTTGTTCAGATACCATCCACTCATCTGTAACCATGACATATGGCTAATTTCGGAACGTTCCACTCGTAGACCTCTGCCAACATCCCGTCTTCTTCACTCGTCGAAATAGAATCCCCTTTCAGTTTCAATTATTACTCTCGGAGCCGACATTTGCATATTCTTAAGAGAGCAAAATACCGTCAGACACCAATTCGACATGTTCAATTAAGTTTTTGATCCCTTGAACGTGTCTCGGGTCGAACCGCAACAACATATACGTACTTGTTCTCACCATGCATATCGCATAAACAGAAACACAGGCCGCCGCCGGCCGAAACAAGGGATGGTACCTACGGCACATACAACTGAGAAACCGAATGCTTGCGGCCAGTCGCCTGGAACTGCAACCCAATTCAATTAGAGAGGGCCCGTTCCAGGTTTATTAAATGGAGCGCCATGTAGGTGCTGGTCGGTCGAAATGAGACGAATCAGAAGCTTTCGTCCTTGGGCAAAGCATGTGGAATTTGTGACGGGAGTTGGCAAGATCCTGGCTTTACCCTTTTAAGCCTCCCTTCAAAGGCTTTCCTACAAAGCCAGTCACATAAACAAATGCCCTAATTGGTTCTTACGAGACATAATAAGATCGAAGGAACATCTTCTCTTGACTTCATTTCGTGTTTGGTGTTATAGGCCATCATAAAGTAATTGTATTGGCACTCTATAGTCTCCATGTTGCGTTGGGGGAATGTATAAAAAATTCTTTAAAATGCAGTAAACACTCTAACTGTAGAGGAAATTTAAAAAAGTTTTTTTTTATTTCTATAGAATGGATAATTTGATTTGAGATGCACGTAGCGCTGATATGGATGCACATTAAAAAAGAAAATACATACTGCACAGACCACTGCAGCCTTAGCAAGAAAAATATTTAATAAATTAATCAATCAACTGAATTATTAAGATATCTTTATTAAAAGTCCAATACAAGATTTATTTGCAGGAGATGTAACATAATTATTAGATCTGTTCACCATTTTCAAAAGTATTCCCGATTCTAAGTGCCACCCCCTTATCTTAATAAGGAGTTCAAATGGAGTATCTGGACCAAATTTCAGCCAAATCCGTCAATATTAGAAGGTGCATCAAATGAAATTACTGTTTTTCGCACCTTTGCGTATCAATGTCTACCAAAAGGGCAATATTGATCAGCTAATTTGAATGAATTAGTCACTACTTAATATATAGATTAGACTATTATCTAGCACTTTGTAGATAATACTAAGGTGTTTAGAACATTTATTCTATGTGTTTTAGGTGCATTCCTAAAAAAAAATGGCCAAAAACTTATTATTTTTCAATTAGTACCTATGAAGAAACATCAGGCTTAAATGGTACCAATAATACGATCAACTTCACTTTTTCTCTTGAGTGTAACGATTTTGTCGTCCATACATTACTTTTGACTAGAAATAATGCTTCAATGTGAAAAAAATCGATTTTCACTAAAAGGTACTCTATATTCAAATAGGGTAATTAACACCAATCCGCAGAACAAAAACATAGTTGCCACAGATTTCGACATCACCTTTTCGCATTCTACTATAATATCATCAGAGCCTAAAATGGTGTACGTGGTACGTCTTCCGGCCGCAAATCGAGCGACCCAAGGTTCGATTCCAGATTTTTTTTTGTGGCGAGAATTTTTGCTTGTTGTAGTGAATCATTCCGCATACTTAAGATAAATATTGTGATAGTATTACATTAGGAATGCAGTATTTCAAAATTTATTGCCTGTTCATATTACAAGCTCTGTGACTTGATAAAGAGTATCTTCATAATATGAATCATTTTTAAGACTAAGATAAACATTTTTATTGAATAATTAGATTAGGTAGGTAATTGCGTTAAGATACGGTAGATATAAATAGAATGCTATAATTTGTGCAATAGTAGATTAACGAGTTAAGGACAATTTTCTATGATGATGATGTAAGTCGAATGACTTTCCTTCTACCAAACTTCTAATTGGAACGGAGGGGAAAGCATCAGCATCAGTTCCCAGATCTTTCTTCATCGAAAAAAGGAAGGTGAAAAGGTTAAATGTGTAAACTTTACGTAGAAGTCATAAACTTATCTCTTTGATCTAAAAATGTATTCTTATATTTAATTACAAACTCTCGATTTTCTTCATCAAATAATTAAGCTTGTAGCCTGAATAGGCCATTCAATGAAATTATGAGAATTGTCATAATTTAGTTGATAGTCTAGCTTGCTGGAATTTTATTATCAAAAATATATAGGATTATATATTTACTATAATGTCTCTCTAAGCAGCAGTAAAGTAAAAAGTCGGCTTTTTTAAATTAAATTAAAACATGAAACAATTAAAAAAAACGTTGAGTTGTTTTTGTTACATTTTTGTTACAGATTTATTAATTAATTAGCATAGTAGTAGTAAAAAACAAAACAAAAAAGAACTTATAACCAGAATAACAAAGAAAAAAAAAGAGTTTGAAAATGAAAAATTATTGGATGTTTTTGATGATTTCGGTTTTAGTAAGAACCTTCAGGTTTTTGCGATTCCGGAAAACATTTGTTAGAATGGCTTGTTTTTGATCTTCCTTCTCAGTGGCGAAAGAGTTGAATTTCTGGCCTAGTGCAATTGCTCTCTCTGCTGAATCGTTGACAACATTGAGAGTTGCACATATTTCTTCTGCCTCCTTAAATGATTCATATTCTGACCAACGGTCCACCTTTTCGTCACGCAAGAAATCTGGATTAATTCCAAGGATAGAAAAAAAGTTTATAGATCGTGGCGATACACAATCTTGAAGTTCATGTACGCTTCTTTTATTTTGATACTCCTTTCCATCCATGTGATTCAGTATTCGTTCCGCCATTTTCAACTTCATCGGATTATGCACGTTCTTGTCAAACAATGCGAGACATATATTTTCTTCTCCTAGATAATCTTGGTGCCTTAAAAACTTATCTATCGTTACTTGCTTAATCTCTGAATCCTCGTATGATTTAAGTCGTTTAAGAAGAGTCAAATCGTGTCTGGGTGCCGAAATTGCGTCCGGAGCAGTGAACCATGCTTCCAAATACACGGTTAGTATAAATTTGTTGATTCTCGTAAGTGCCTTCAATTCAAATTTTGTCAAATTAAATTGCTTGCGGAATAAATAAATTTTTAACGAATATATGGCACGAGCCATCCATCGTGCCCTGTGCATTGCACCTAGAAAGAAAATAGTAAATTTTGGAAAACAATACTACAGAATACTTTTTGGTAGCGCAAAACTACCTGGGGTTTTTACTCGTATTGCTTCTCCATTGTGCTTACTTATCCCGATTGACAGCAGTGCCAATTCAACAAATTCACGATAATCAGCACGGACATGATTTACTTCGAGAAGCTTCGTTAAAAGAGTTGTTATTCTCTTCTGTGCATCTGTTGGAAGTTTTCTTTGGAGTGGCTGGAACGATCCTTTAACAGATAATTCTTTATAAAAAAATATATAAACATAATTTTCTCTTCAATACCTTTATCAATATTCGACCATGCTTTTTGAAAACGCTTGAAAATTGTAATTTCAGGGCCAGATGATTTCTCTTTGAAAACTTTTGTAAACGCGGCTTCGAGAATCAGTTCCATAATGTGGTGACGACAAGGTAAATGAAGTAGTTTTCTTCCAAGCTCTTTCTCTAACAGGGCTACCGATCCATTTCGTGTTCCAGAATTGATGCTGTGGTGTCATAGCAAATTGCTTTTTATCTGATCTTTAATACCCTTTTTCTCAAGCTCGACTGCAACACTACTTCCAATTGCGTGACCGGTTTCATTCGATATAGCCGCAATGGTTACGAGCTGTTCCATGCCATACCCTGTTGTGGTGACTGCCAATCGTTCTTCTTCCTTGTTTCCGGGGCCTTTCTGCATTTTTTTTGTATCAATATGAACGACAACTGCTTCGGTCTTACAAAACTTATTGGAAGCAAGCTTCGCTTGTTCAATTCTTGTCTGAAATAATTCATACATGTATCGATATCGGCTTAATTGTAAAAGGATTTCTCCCATTATTTAATCCCAGTACAGACACACTTTTGTATTTCAACAATTAAATTTTCGATAGATTTCTTGTCATTCTAATCCAAAAATATATTTGGGATGTGTAGCTTTGTTATATGTTTTGTACAAATTTGACGGTTTAGGCGGTAATTGGAAAATATTCATGGATTTTTTATGTGGCATGTGATGTGACGTGAGGCATCCAAAATGCTGCGATGGGGGCGCATGATATCTTACTCTACAATACTTTCTGTTCTTTCAAAGGCATTTCTGTTCTTTCAAAGCGTTCTATGGCAAAAGCACCACTTAAAATAAACGTTTAGGAACAAAAGCGCTTCTGATATTTGATATTGAAAATACCAGGCATGATGGACTATTTTACCATTATTCATAATGACTTGTACCCTACCTTATTTCTCGTCCTATATAGTTGATCTACTGGATGGAACTGTATCAGCGTCCAGTCCTAGCCCTACTGCCGTAGCTGTCAATATTGCCGCTGCTGTTGTATCGGTAACCATTGTTCGATCCAAAAGATTGAGTACTGCCGGATTCCAAGGATTCATCTTCAGTTTTTTAGGGCTGGGCCTGTTGTAGTCGCTATCAGTATCGTAATCATCGTTTTTGGTTCTTAACGACACATTTTCCTCTATGCTTTCCTTGTCTATTTAAAAATAAAATTAATCCCTATGTCTAAATTATAAATTGTAACACAAACTTTTATTCTGTGAGCGAAGTTCCATTTGCTCAACACTTTTTGAGCAGTCTGGTTCCTCTTTGTAAAATCTGTTCTCGGACAATGGTATCATGGTGTTGCTTTTAATTTCTTGATAAACAAATATTAACTTGAATCTTTTTCAATGATCTCAAAACATATTTTAAAATAAATACCTTCAAATGGTAACAGATGATTACTCTCAGTTGTTCTTGATTTACTCGACACGTCGAAAATCTTGTCCAATTGTTCAAGCCATTCTCGTTGACGTTTCTTATAACAAATTGCATCCTTCTTCCTATTTGCCATCAGTATGCGCCAGGAAACGAAAAGTTTCTTGATTTTGGCAGAAATGTGGCATCTTTTTCTTGATTGTTTGCCTAGATTTTCCCATGTTTCTGCAACTTCTTTGGCTACGATATTACTGGCATTTTTAATAGGTTTCTTTAATTTCTTGTGGTGGTAAAAAAACTTGCAAAACGCATCGTATTGATGGAAAACATTTTCTGGCACAAGTTTCCCGGAAGGGGCCGACATTCCATACATAATCGGCCATGTCTAATTGTAATTCTGACAGTTGGTAATTAATTTCGCATCAGATTACTAAGATAAATATTTGCCGGTTTTTGAACCTGCTAGTTACATAAATGTGGCATATTCCCATTTTATGATTGTTTTAATGCTTCAAATTATTTCAATGAATGGAACAAAAATATAATTACAAACAAAAATCCTCGCCACAAAAAAAAGAAAATCTGGAATCGAACCTTGGATCGCTCGATTTGCGGCCGGAAGACGTACCACGTACACCATTTTAGGCTCTGATGATAGCGCAGTAGAATGCGAAATGGTGATGTCGAAATCAGTGGCAACTATGTTTTTGTTCTGCGGATTGGTGTTAATTACCCTATTTGAATTTAGAGTACCTTATGATGAAAAATCGATATTTTCACATCGAAGCATTATTTCTAGACAAAAGTGATGTATGGACGAAAAATTCGTTACACCCAAGAGAAAAAGTGAAGTTGTTCGTATTATTGGTATTATTGAGGCCTGATGGTTTTTCATAGGTACTGATTGAAAAATATTAAGTTTTTGGCTATTTTTTCGAAGAAATACACCTAAAACACACAAAATAAATGTTCTAAACACCTTAGTATTATCTACAAAGTGCTAGATAATAGTCTAAACTATATATTAGTGACTAATTCATTCAAATTAGCTGATCAATATTGCCGTTTTGGTAGACATTGATACGCAAAGGTGCAAAAAACAGTAATTTCATTTGATGCACCTTCTAATATTGACGGATTTGGCTGAAATTTGGTCCAGATACTCCATTTGAACTCCTTATTAAGATAAGGGGGTGGCACTTTGAATCGGGAATACTTTTGAAAATGGTGAACAGATCTAATAATTATATTATTCAATAGGATTATATTAAGGATTTTTAACCGTTACCATATTGCAGTATTCGTAGCGACCTCCAACATTACAAAGAATATTGTAGCAAGCCTTATGCACTTTCCATGTTCTACTTTTAAGAGCTATTTACACTTTCCTAGAAATCGGACTAGACATTGGACTTACATTTGGGAGATGTTTGCAGAAAAATGATATCAAAGTAAGCCTTGCGCGTGGACGGTTGTGGGCATTTTTTCGCCTTTCTCGTACAACAAAGTTGTACCGAAAGGCTATCATTTCACTCCAAGAACGAACTTTTTATAGAAGGCCCGGAGACCCATATACCAATCGACTCAGCTCAACGAACTGAGCACATGTCTGTCTGTCCGTGTGTATGTGTGTGTGTGTATGTGTGTGCACAAAAGCTAAGAAAAACATTAGACAACTTTTCATATAGTAATCCGTGACCGATTTTCTCGCAACAAGTTTTATTCGACAGAGGGCAAAGCCTAGTTGATGACTACTGAATTTGATAACGATCGACCGTTGCTTTTAAAAGTTATAAAGTAAATGGTACATCGAAGCGAGCTATACAAGCACCATATAAGGTTGGTGTCTTGACTAAATACGAGAAAGGCAATATCACTACTCGGTGAATTAAGTTGTGTTATATACCATTCGACTCAGCTCGATGAGCTGAACAACTGTCTGTCTGTGTGTGCGTGTGTGTATGCACAAAACGCCATAAAAAACATTAGCCAAATTTTCACATAGAAACTCTTAATCGATTTTCTTGCAACAAGTTGCATCCGACAGAGACTAAAACGCTTTTGATCACTATTGAATTTCATAATAATTGCAAATTGCAAAAAATAGATAATAATAAAATAGTGATGAGACATAGTCACATAGAACAATAATGTGTTATGAAAAATGCCTTGCATCTATGAATATTTTTAAAGTTTATCCGTGGCTTGCTTCCATTAAGTGTTTCATCGTACTATAAAGATGCTCGTGTTACATGCATTTAGGCGTAAGTATGCTCTTCGTTGAGTTTCATAGTACTATGAAATTGTCCGAAAGTCAAAATTCGAACATAGGAAATTCGAGAAACTTTTGGCAGCGCCATCTGTCGTCTACTAGTGTAAATTTTCTATCATAACATTAGACGGTGTAACTGTTTTGCCTTTCTTGTACATCATCGAGGTGTAAGCGTAAAGGCTACATTTATTACCTTTTTCCGCGAGAAAGGCGCCATCACCGCTAGGTGGATTAATCTGGGTTTTTTGGTTAAGCTGGCGCTACGCCCCCGAATTTTTTACTGATTGTTTATTCTACGTGCCGTATGGAACGAAACTCGTCATTTCGGTTGTGAGTGAAATTGTATTGCCGTCTCTTTTCATCTCACAAAACTTTTATTCAGTTTTCGGCAAAAGCGGAGCTACTCATAACTATGAGTAGTCTCGCTTTTGACGGAAACTGAGTAAAATTTCCGTGGGATCAAAAAGAAACGGCAATACAATGTTAATCAGTCACTAATGTCGAATTCGTTTTTAAACCTGCTGGGTCAGTGCCAACCCGAACCCTGTCATTGGATATGTTGGTGTGCTTAGCATCGTATTTGTTTCGATTCGAAACATATGATCCAGGACATCCATGTCGTGTTCGGAGGAGACGGCCTCCGCAGCTGGAGACGGCTGATTCGGGTGAGGCCGTCTCCTCCGAACACGACATGGGCCAAGTCGGTTTGTTGTGACAAATGTGACGCTTCCAATTAAATGAGCTCGGTCCAACGCGAGAAAAAAAAAATTAAAACCGCGTTTGTTTTGGTGAAAAAAAAAGAGTTGTGTTGAGATTATCACATCCAAATGTGTCGGTTTGAGGTTGTGAAAAAAAGGTAAGGTAAACACTAGGGTGGTTCAAAAAATCGATTTTGCTCCACAGTGCTCATCTGATTCTTTACCATGTTCTGAGTGTCCTCTGAAAAATTTGAACTCATTTGGATTAAAACTGATTTAGCTTTAAACCGTTTCAAGTTTGCATGCAAATTAGTATGAAATTTATTTTCTCATTATACTGTTAATGACGCTTCCCTATTAAGCGCAGGTTAAAAGAAAACCTACACAGCTAAAAGGAAAACTCAACAGCTTTCACTCAACGAAAATCGCAAGTTGATTAATCGCCCCAATAATTAGTTATCGAATTTAATCCATACCGTAGTTTTCTGGAGCTAATTGCATAACTCATCAACAGGCAACATTGCTGCTCGTGGCGCGAAAGATAGCACACACAAATTCAGGCTACTATGTTGCACTGCACATTTCAGTGATGCCCTCAAAGAAGTTTCACGATCATGACTAAAGATTCGCAACCTGTCTTAAAATCGATTACTAATTATTGGGACGATTAATCAACACGCGGTTTTCGTTGGGTGAAAGCTGTTGAGTATCCCTTTTAGCTATGTAGGTTTTCTTTTAACCTGCGCTTAATGGGGAAATGTCATTAACAGTATAATGAAAAATAAATTTCCATACTAATTTGTATGCAAACTTGAAATGGCTTGTGCTAAATCAGTTTTAATCCAAATGAGTTCAAATTTTCAGAGAACACTCAGAACATGGTAAAGAACCAGATGAGCACTGTGGAGCAAAATCGATTTTTTGAACCACCCTAGTAAACACATCACGAACATTAGTGTGCGTGCGCTGAACGTCATTCATCACTGGTACACTCAGGAAAAAATATAATTTTGCAAAAGTAAAAGTGACACTCATAAAAAAAAATATGTGTTTGTATTCTATTACACCAAAAAAAAAAGTGAAAGTGCGTTCTGTGATACTGTAAATCGTGAGAAAATTTGAAAACAAAAATTCTAGTACACTCGAAAAAAAATATGAAAATTATTGAACGATGTTTGTGAAATAGAATTATTTTAATTTGTTTAATCAAATTATTTTTAGAGACGGTTTCTGATACGGTGAACAATCATTCCCCCGAGAGGGTATCCCTGATAGGGTAAACAATCATTCCCCTGAGAGGGTATCCCTGATAGGGTTAACAATCATTCCCCTGAGAGGGTACATAAGAATTCCCCCGAGAGGGTAAACAATAATTCCCCCGAGAGGGTATCCCTGATAGGGTAAACAATCATTCCCCTGAGAGGGTATCCCTGATAGGGTAAACAATCATTCCCCTGAGAGGGTACATAAGAATTCCCCCGAGAGGGTACATAAGAATTCCCCCGAGAGGGTAAACAATAATTCCCCCGAGAGGGTATCCCTGATAGGGTAAACAATCATTCCCCTGAGAGGGTACACAAGAATTCCTCCGAGAGGGTATCTCTAAGCTTGGTAAGCTCTTCCATGATGACATGTTTGAGATTAGCGCTTGACTTGTATTCAGAGTAAGAAAATGTAAACAAAGAGTGGGAATAAGTAAACAAAGAGTTGCGTAGAATATTGTTAATGATTGTTTTCTGATTTTGATGTGTGTTTGTCTTGAGTTTAGTGTTAGAAAATGTAAACAAAGAGTAGAAAAAAAGTAAGCAAAGAGTTGCGTAGAATGTTGTTAATGATTGTTTTCTGATTTCGATGCAAGGATAATGTTCTAGAGCCTGGTAAGCTCTATCCATGACTGCATTCCGAGATCAGTGTTTGTCTTGAGTTCGGTGTTAGAAATGTAAACAAACAGAAAAAAGTAAGCAAAGAGTTGCGTAGAATGTTGTTAATGATTGTTTTCTGTTTTGTTTGTTGTTTGATGCAAGATTGATGTTCTAGAGCCTGGTACGTTCTATCCATGACTGCATTCCGAGATCAGTGTTTGTCTTGAGTTCGTTGTTAGAAAATGTAAACAAACAGTAGAAAAAAAAAGCAAAGCGTTGCGTATAATGTTGTTAATGATTGTTTTCTGATTTTGATGTAAGATTGATGTTCTAGAGCCTGGTAAGTTCTATCCATGACTGCATTTCGAGATCAGTGTTTGTCCTGAGTTCAGTGTTAGAAAATGTAAACAAAGAGTAGAAAAAAAGTAAGCAAAGAGTTGCGTAGAATGTTGTTAATGATTGTTTTCTGATTTCGATGCACGGATAATGTTCTAGAGCCTGGTAAGTTCTATCAATGACTGCATTCCGAGATCAGTGTTTGTCTTGAGTTCGGTGTTAGAAATGTAAACAAACAGAAAAAAGTAAGCAAAGAGTTGCGTAGAATGTTGTTAATGATTGTTTTCTGATTTTGATGCAATATTGATGTTCTAGAGCCTGGTAAGTTCTATCCATGAGTACATTCCAAGATCAGTGTTTGATTTGAGTTCAGTGTTAGAAAATGTAAACAAAAAGTTGGGAAAAGTAAGCAAAGAGTTGCGTAGAATGTTGTTAATGATTATTTTTCGATTTTGATGCAGGATTGATGTTCTAGAGCCTGGTAAGTTCTATCCATGACTGCATTCCGAGATCAGTGTTTGTCTTGAGTTCAGTGTTAGAAAATGATAACAAAGATTAAGTTCAAGTAAGCGAAGAGTTGCGTAGAATGTTGTTAATGGTTTGATTGGAGATTCGAATTACGTGTTTGTGTGTGACTTTTATTTGAAATTTCTTTGGAAATTGGTTTGAAACTATGTAAAACTTATGTGGATTTAGTGAACACTCATATATGAGTAGAAAAAAAAACTTGATGAGTTTATTTGTTTAATTTTTTTAATTTGTTGTGAATCTCATGAATGTCACAGTTCTCTGTTCGGTCGGAACTTAAAAGCTCGCAACTGAAAAAAAAAACTCATTATAAAATAGTAGATTGAATTAAATAGTAGAACAAAATAATGATAATGAAGCTATAAGAGAGTAGAACAGGCGGAAGATGTAGGGATTGAGACGGGTATTGATAATATAAATATAAACAGAATAAGAGGGCATATTCATTGGACTTGTTTGCCAGATGTGTGAGTGACAGATGAGCAGAGTCAGCTTCAGTTTTGTGATGTATTTCGCGGAAGAAGTAATGCTTCCGAGCTGCTGCGGATCGGAAGCATTACTTCTTCCCGCGAAATACATCACAAAACTGAAGCTGACTCCGCTCATCTGTCACTCACACATCTGGCACTCGTGTCCAATGTATATGCCCTCTTATTCTGTTTATATTTATATTATCAATACCCGTCTCAATCCCTACAATCCAGTGCACTGGCAGTGCGTTGGCCTTGAATAATCAGATCATGATAAATAAAAAAAATTAAGTGCGTGAACTGATTTTTGCGGATAGTGGAATTTACTTTTGGGCGGGTATAAGTATTTAATTATTTTAATTGCCGTGCACATTTTTATACCAAGAATTCCGTATAGAATTCATGTAAAGAAGATTTTCTATTCTACAAGAATTCATCTAATAAATCCTATTGAAATTCCAATCACTATTCCTGCAAAAGTTTTTTTTTTCGGAAAACACTCAGAAGCATATAATAAAAATTCTCCAGGATTCGCTAATTTTTTTTTCTTCGCCACCCCTCCTGATAAAGCCTAGCCTACACACTTAACTCATTTCACAGTATTCGGTAAATTTTACCGAAATCTCAACAGCAGAACTATTCGGTAATTATTTTACAGATTTTTTGAATTTTTTTTCCATTGCCCAACTGTCAAAATCACCGAAAATCAGTAAAACTATTTACCGAACAGTTCTGCTGTTGAGATTTCGGTAAAATTTCACCGAATTCGGCGATTTATTTTAAGTGTGTAGGAAAAAATTTCCACCGGATTTTGGGCACGTGCATTTTCAATTTTCAATTTTCCGGGGGAATTTAAGTAAGAAACTTGCGGAGCAATTTCTAAAGGGAACTTTGAGTAAGTTATTATATTCCAGAAGGATTTCCTGGAGGAATTATTGCAGGAATTTCCAAATTAATTTCTGGAGCAACTTCTAGAGAAAATCCTGGAACAGTATTCAAAGATATTCCTAGAAGAATTTCCAAAGGAATTCATCTCGAATCCATTGTAAAAATATGGAGGAATGCCTGAAAGATATCGAGCAATGAATGCATACAAGAATTCAAGAAAGAATTACTGAAGTAATTTTTGGCAGAATACCCGAAGAAAATTCTAAAACGCACGAAACAGTTTTTGGAAGAATTTCAAAAGAAATTCTGCATATTATTTAAGAAATAATTCTATTCGGTATTCCTCAAATATATTTTTCTGACAATTCTTACCGGATTTTGTGAACGGGTTTCAAGGGGAACTCCCAAACTACATAATTCCATCCACCGATCTAATTTAGTACACAATCTGTGAGGAAAAACATGAATGAGCTTACGAATAACCTACCTAATAATTATTTTTAAAACTGAATCTAGACAACAGTGCCGGATTTATTTCATTTAAAAATATCATAATTTTAACAGAAATTCCTTTAGCCGTGACATAATTATAACAGAGGCTTATACCTACAAATCAAAATTATAGCAAACGTTGATTTAATCATGCGGAACCAAGTTATACTGAAAGTAGTAACCTCCTGTTTTTCCTCAGTATCTGAGTACAAAAAATGTAGGGCATTTCGGAAAAAAAATCGTTACGTTGTTATAATTTTGCACAAATCTCCCAAATTGAGATGAACGTGCCCCTGGAGCCGACTTTCTGATAACGTTTTAACAAATCTGGGCTCAATTGGGCTTTTCGTACCAATTTTTAGAACGAAAAACTGAAAGGTCGGGTTGTACGCAAAGGTGATGTTGAACTACGTAGCTGTATGTAAAGTACAGGTTTTCGACTTTTCTGTTCGATAAGACCAAAGCAAGCGTTTCCAAGCCCAAGGTGAATCTATTTTATTTGTTTATCCTGTGCTCCTGAGATTGAGTGAGCATGGCACATTTGCTACATTTGCTAAGATACCCTGCATCCAGTCGACAGTTACGGTGTCCCGGATATTACGAAATAAACTACGCAGTAGTTGAGCGGATATCGTAGAGTCAGCTATGAGCATCTCTGCTGATATGCGATCGGGGCTTCGTTCGATTTCATGCTTTGGAAGGCCGTTTGAATCTCTAGCGGTGATGGGAGATTCAGTATCGATACGTGACATACGTCGGATGCTAGGGATATCATGCCGAGGGGTAGCTACTTAGCTGACACTTGAAAAAGCTGTTCGAAGTGCTCGCTGGTCAGCTGGGTCGGTCAGTAGCTGACCATTCGAGTCTTTCACAGGCATCGTTGCATTCGTCTTCGCCCCGTTTAAGCGTCGTGAGATATCGTAGAGGGGGCGAATGTCCCTGGTTGCTGCGGCTCTTTCTCTCCTTCATCGGCGAGGAAAGTCCACCCACGCTTGCTTGTCCCGCGGCTCAAACCAAACTACTTTGTGCTAAGTGAGTGAGAACAGCTCAATTTTGAGTAAGCTTTCTTTTCCGTGTATTTCTTTTGTTGGTAATCCACTGAATTGCTTTTCAACGAGGTGTCTTCCTCCTGTTGACTGTGCTCGCATCCATCGTCACTAGTCTCAGAAACTAAGTACAATGAAGCACAAACATATTTTCCAAGGATTTGCCGGTTCTAATACGTACAGAACACTTCTCGCGCTCAAAATATTTCAGCTAATTAATACTCACTGAGCACTTTTGTGAGCAACACTCGTGCTCAAAATATTTCAGCAATTTTGAATACGCACTGAGCACTTTTGCGAGCTCCACTCGCGCTCAAAATGTTTTGCGATTTCATTACGAACTGAGCACTTTTGCGAGCACCACGCGTGCTCAAATTGTGTTAGCGATTTAGATACGCATCGAGCAGTTATGTGAGCACCACTTGCGATTAAAATATTTTAGGGATTTCATCACTCACTGAGCACTTTTGAAAGCAACATTCGTGCTCAAAATATGTCAGCGAAGACCCATTCTTATGTAAAAACATCCGAGGAATCGGTTGGTGATTCACTGCAGACAAACGATTTGAAAGGGTCCATTTTGCACGAATTTCCCCAAAAAACTTCAAAAAAGCGAATTAATCAACGGAAAATCTTATTTGCCGCTCCCGGAGAGGACTCAAATATTACTCAAGTGTTGATAGAATATTGATGAAATGGATTTGATTTGAGTTTTGTACGTGACATATCTCAAAATTATCCTATTTTGCTTGATTCTCCCCTAAACTCATGATTTAGTTGAACAAAATTAGCTGGAAGGGTTTCAAATGATCTTTGTTGCTACAAATCTATTCAAGATACATGCAGATAGCATATTCTAATTGTTTCGTGATTTCCGATTCACAGTTTTCCCCCAAAATATTTCAAAACAGTGAATCAATTATAGGAAAACCTTATTTGACTTTCTCGGAGAGATCTCGAATATCACTAACGTATATCTTGGCTGTGTATATGCACAGCACATGTTTCGAAATCGAGTCCGAGTTTCATCAGCTGTATCCATTGTTCACACTGCGAAAATTGAAAATTGAACTAATTACTTTGTTTCTTGGTTATTGTGATATAAAATCAGTTTTAAGGGTAACATGACCTTCATATACACCGAGCTCTCTTTTTACGTGGTTGAATTTCATTAATTTTTTGGCCACCTCAAATTCCACGACTTTTCCAATTTCAGCCAATTTTTCCTTGATTTTTTGTACATTTTTTCGAGCGATAGACGTAAAGCTTTATTAGTTCCAAGTGCCAAAAACAAATCGACCTGCAACGTATAATAAATATATGCCTGTATGTAGAATCCGATCAAAATGCTAGTTGTTGGGGGTACAGAGTGAATAAGTGGGTAATTGAGTGAGTAAGTAAGTGATTGAGCAAGTGAGTGAGTGAGTGAATAAGTGAGTGAGCAAGCAAGTGAGTAAACGAACAAGTGAATGGGAGATTATCGCTTATTAGCGTATGAATAAACGAGTTAACGACCGCGATAAACCAATAAATGAAGTTATAATCGTATGAGAGAATGAGTGACTGCTTAAGTGAGTGAGTGAGTAAGCGAGTGAGTAAATGAGTGAGTGAGTAAGTGAGCGAGTGAGTAAATGAGAGAGTAAATGAGTGAGTGAATGGGCAAGTTATCAAGAGTAAGTGAGTGAATGAGTGACACAGTAAGTGAGCGAGTAAGTTAATGAGTGAGTGAGTGAGTGAGTGAGTGAGTGAGTGAGTGAGTGTATAAGTAAGTAAGTTCGTAAGAGAGTAAGTGAGTGAACGAGTAAGTGAGTTAGTAATTAAGTCAGTGAATAAGTGAGTGAGTGAAGAGTTAATCAAATGAGGAGGAAAGCTTGAGAGTGAGAAAAATTGTATGAACAAAGGAAGCGAGGGATTGGGTGAGTTAGTAAAAGGACTAGTTAATCAATTAGTGGATAAGTAAGCATGTGAAGCCGTGAGTGACTGATTGGGTGAGTGAGCAAATAAATAAGTGAGTAAGTGAGTGAACGAGTGGGAAGTTAGTAAACGAGAAAAAAATGAATAAGTAAGTAAGTGAGTGAATGAGTGAGAAGTTAGTAAGCGAGAAAACAAATTAATGATTTTTTGAGTAATAATTAAAAAAACGAACGAATTAATCAGTAGGTGAGAAAGTGAGTGTGTTAGTGACTGAGTGAGTATGCGAGATAGTGGGTGGGTAGGTGAATAAGTGATTCAGTGGGTGAGTAAGCAAATGTTAAAGTATAATTGTAGGTAAGGAATGAGTGAGAATATGATTGAGTCAAAAGTGAGAGAGTTAGAGGTTATATAAGTGAATGTTTAGATTATAAATAGATGAGAAAAAATATTGAGCGAATATGTGAATGTGTGATACTGTGAGTGAGGAATGTTTAGGATTGAAAAATTAATGAATTATTAGTCTTCACTAAACCATTTAAACATCGCGATTTCACCTTTTGTGTCAATAGATCATCATTCTTCGTAATTCGTCTACCAGCTGACCATCATTTATTTCTTCTATGAAGATTAATAATTATTTGCGAGCGTCTTAGGTGAAAATTCTCGGAAGAGTTTTGATGTCCTCTGTGGTAAGTTTTCTTAGTGAGATTTTTTTTTTAAATATCGAAAGCCCCATAAAAATCGTGAAAAATCGATTCTTGATGAAGTCATTTTCACGATGATTTTAGAGTTTTTGAGGTTTTTAGAATTCACGTGGTTTTGATTTACATGGAACGTATCCCTCGTGTAAAAACCGACTTCCGAGTCCTTTTTTTATTTTAATCATGTTTTGCTTAACGTCTCAGTACTTTGTATGATAATTTTGTATTTATGTATCCTATTATTTTATATTATTGTTTTGGAGTCATTCACAACCTTCCTGGACGCCCTTAGCAACTTCACAAATAATAACAGAAATACTTGTATTGTATTGGATTTAAAAAAGTGAATTTAACAATAAAGTTGTGAATAATCGACAGTCGCGATACATTCCTTCCAGTCGTTATAAATTATGAGTCGTTTTACCCAATGTTCCCCAATGTCATACGGCTGACTAGAATCTCTTAAATATGAGAAATATTTTGTCATATACTATCATATAGTTAGTCGACATCTATATACTTAGAAAGTGCGATGGCAAGTTCATCGCAGCTGGAAATAACTTGCATTTGACAGAAAAAACTCAAATTGTATCACAACTTTCGAGACCCCGATTTTAAAATAGCGCAAATGTGCGCAAGATTTTATTTCAAGATTACAAAATATGGATGTATATCTAGCGGCTATGTACTGAAATATTACCGAATATCGCCGAATAACGAAATGCCAGACCAACGAAATTGTGAGTTTTTCATCCTTCATTATTCAAAAGTAACAACTATTTATTCCTCCATATATCTCGAAACAATCGATTTTTTCTATGAATTAAATATGTATGGACTACTATATTACCACCAGAATTATCATCCGAGGTAATAATGTGAATTAAGGTTGTACAAAATTCACACTGAAATAATTAATTTCATGCTATGAAAAAGGAAGCCGCAAAAATAAAAAAATGTTAGTTAAAAACTGCAAAGTTTCAAAGAACGTAGCAGTCAAAATATCATTGCAAAAAAAAAAATATAAGGTACACTGGGGGAAGTGGAAAAGGAAAAATCGATAGTGCATGTTTGAATTAGTGTAAAACTAGTTTAAATGATCTAAATGGGTTCAATCAAAATGGGCTATCAAAAACAGTCAATTTTGCACCAACTGTGCAGTAATTCATACCATTTTGGTCGCTTGAAATTTGTGGAAATAGATTTAAAAATAAGGAGTTGTTTTTCCACTTAACCCAGTGGGATGGGGTAAGTGGAAAACCCATTTTACCTTGATCTTCAATTGTGATGAGTAGTTACATATAACTAAAATCAATAGAATAATTGCTCTGAGTATCTTTTGTGGAATGATTTCATTACCTTAACGGAATAGATACTCAAGGAATTCTTGTGATAGCTAGGGAAGACTGGTTTTGCCTTCTCGAACACTAAGTGAACGTAAAATCTATATGTTCGCCCCAAAGATGAACTTTTTATAGGAAAAATGGGACTTACAGGGTTATAAACTAATCAACTTAGTTTAACGAATTGAGATGATGTCTGTATGTGCGTATTTGTATGTATGTGTGTGCACGTACAAAATTATCAGCTATTCTGAAGCACTTGTCCTTAACCAATTTGTTCGCAAAAAAAATGAATTCAACGGCGAAACTTGTTATGAATAAAATTAATGTGAATTATAGAATATATTTACCTATCAGTGCTAATTTTAAACTTTCTTTTCCTTTTTTTCATATGTAAAACATATGAAAGGCATCAAATCCGATAGGTGGATTAATCAGGTATTCTCTCATTTATATTAGTCCAATCACCACTGTAATTACAATGATAACAAAGAAGGAACATATTAAGATTCACAGCTATCGAAATAAACCCTGGAGGGAAGAATGAAATTGCGTAATTAGAACATTATCCACTTCCCCCGCAGTGTTTGATACCAGGGGTAAGTGTAAAATCTTTGAATTATTTGCTTTCATGGTACAAACCACTACAAATTGAATGGGATTAGTTTAATTGTATTGTAATAGTAACCTGTGATATAAATTCACTTGAAAAAGGGACAATTGGTGCAAATAAGAATTGATTTTATGAATGCAAAAATCAACTTTTCGCGAAACCCTAAATTACAGTTCAAGCTTTAACCGTGTTAGTGTATGTATTATACAAATTTCAACATAGTATTAGTGTGAGCATCAAAGTATGTTCTTGCATAATGTTATGATGTGGTAAAATCTTTAAAGTATGTACAATTCCAATTTTCGAGTCGATTTTTACACTTACCCCTTTTTCTACTTCCCCCGGTGTACCTTACAATAAGCAGGTCCCACACTACAAAAAAGCCATTTTTAAAAAATCAACTTTACATCCGGCTAGATTGGTAAAATACCCCTAAGTGCGACGTGCAGTCATGCAGCGCCATATCCTCTGGCTTAATTAATTTACCATATTCAATCAATCTTACTGTTACTAATACATTTTGTGAAAACGAAATAAAGCACCAATATCGTAGGGCCTTTTTGCTGACATGTTGACATCACCAGACTGGCCCAGCCTAGTATGGAGAGAAAAGAAGGTTGCCGGATTTTAGGGGGACCCTCCAAGATTTTTCCATTGGTCGAGAAAATAGATGAAAATTTTAGCTTATTCGGTTTTTGCATTACCTCATGCAATTATTTGATTATTTCATTACCGCATTCGATTTGAAGTTTATATGGAGATTTCAGCCGAATTATACTACACTTCCATCTCTCTTTCATGACGCTCACAATAATGGTAGCTAATACGTTAAAGAATTATTCCACAGAACATTGTACTATAAATAAATGAATTTTTGTTTAGTTTTTGGCTGATTTATTAAGATCTGGGTTGCGTACTTTGAACTTCCGTTTTTTGTATTGATACAAATTAATTAGTTTTGTTTGTTGCTGCTTTAAGCATGTTTTATTGTGTGAGGAACAATTAAAGACACATAAAAATGCTGGTTATAACTGCCTTATAGTCTTTCTGGGTTAATGTGCACCCTATTAAAGTATTTCAAGTATAAACATTTTATAACCTCTAATTATTACTTATACGAAAAATAAGGTTGAAATTTATCGGATTTATGGATTTTTCCATTTTTTATTTCGGACATAAAAGTGGGTCAGCTATAACTGGCGATAGTGAAACGAATTTTTACGAATGCGCAAGCTGCCTTATTCTTCATAAACCCTATGTTGCAGGAACTATCACCGTAGTTCATCACATTCATAAAGCTTAAAGCATCATGCATTATGCATTGCTTCATAATGGCTTTACGTGGAAATAAGCTGTGTATACCTCCAGATATTAGCAGTAACTTGGTAACTGCTTCTCACCAAGCTGCATCAGTTCCAACAAGCACAGGTTCTGCCAAGAAGCATTACTCCCACACCGTATTGCATGACCGAGGTGGAGGGCTGGTGTCGGCAGGTGCAGTGCAGCGCGTAGACCACGCTCCTCAGAATGAGCAAAAGCTATATCATTGCAAATTGGTAGGTAGATGGAAGGAGCTGAAACAAGTAGCTGTTTGCTGTTGCTGCTGCTGCTACCACACTGGTAGTGGCATAATAGGGTGGGATTTCCACGCCACCTTACCACCACTAGACAAGCGCAAGCACAACAACACCAGCTCTGACGGGATTTCCACCACCGAACCATACAAAATGAAAAGAAAATGTTCTCGTTCGTTGCATTGGCGCTGGCTCGCTTATGGGATGATGGAGCTCGTTCGGAGCGCTGTGTGTGTGGGGGAAAGTACTTATGTTGTTTGGTTTCGGTGCGGAACAACATGCTTCGGTGCTGCTGGAAGATGCTGTACGAACATTCCGATTTGCATAATAATTAGTATGTATCCCTCGATGAGCGGAAGGACCAACATAAATTGCTCTGGCATTTGTTCTTGCCCAACAGGCGTGCAATTCGACTGGAATTTTGATTGAACGACAAATGAGAAGGGGGATAGCATTTTACCGCCTTCAATTAAATTTAACAGGAAACGCACCTTTCATGTTCGAGCGGTAGGAGTTGAGTGATAAAACCATTGCTGCTCTGTTCGCACTGAACTGCAGGTACAGGAACTTGGTACTCAATGCGCGGTAATGTCCTCGAAACATGATTTTGACTAAGCGTAACCGTACCGTAGAATAGGGTGTGCTGGACAAAGTTGCTAACGTCAATGAAATGCCGGAATAGTTCCGAAGAACTAATGAAGCAACATCAGCACAATCCAACATAACCCAATCTACGGTACTCTCCCGTTAATTGATTGTCATACAATTTTTCGCTTCTGGTCCCCCTCCGGCAACCCAAAGTTGGCAGCGGAAACCAGCCAGCCTGACCATTATCTAGATCCATTACCAAGTGGAAGTGTGAGAGGGCCTTTTTTGAGCTGTTCGTCCCTCGTCATTTGTCACACCACCGCCGCACCAGCACCACTCTCGATGGTTTGCTTCAAAATGGAGGGCCGGTCGGTCGGTACGATAATGCAAAACTAGGTTGGACAGTGAGTGGCTTGCCTTTTTTGTCGTTCCGTTACTTCTGTTGCACAACTGGGTGGGGTGATGCGGAGGGGAGAAAAACATGAATAAGCCCATGGGGGCGGCTTACAGCTTTTGAGTGACATATGAGCAAACGGAATTATTAAAATAATGCAAATGGGATATGAGCTTACACAGTCCCGCACGGGGACTGATAACACCGTGCGAATGTATTCTACATATTTAGTTCAAGAGCATTATGATCAGATTTTTTATGCACAATGTAGAATTATGATACAACCGATTACTCAGCTCAAACAGAACTCCAGATTTTTAGTTCAAGTAGAAGTAATAAAATCGACTTTTGGTGTACACTGGAATCACCTTTATGCGGAATTCAGGTTTCACGTTGATATGCTGATTTTTGATATGCAGATTTTAAAGTTCACGTGGTATCTAACACGGTTTCTGTTCAAGTTTTTTACGCTTTGTTGTAAAATGGTCGGGGAATGTGGGAAAACCTCATAAAACCTATTTTGGTTCAATTCGCTTATTACGCTGTTTTCTTTCTTTTACGCTGTTTTTCAACCTTTTTTTTTTGGTCATCCTCAGAAACTGTTTAATACAATAATATAGTCAAAAATAAAAGAGAAATACATTACAAACAAATTTACATAATTCTATAGTACAAAAACACTTACTATTCCGCCTTGCGTTCGTTTTCATCGGCGGTTAACTTATTTCTAATCAATAAGTCTCCATCTTACGTAATCTCCCCATGTTCTCTCTCGTGATGTCGTCCAGTACGTAATTCGTTTTCTTTCAGTTTGCTATTTAAGTTATTGTATGTGTTTCCTGATTTAAACCGACTCTTAGTGGATTGTTGAAAATTATGCCTATTGAGAATAAGTTTAAAATGCGTCAAAATCAATCAAATTGCACTTGCATAAAAAAATTGTGTTTATCAAACACTCCGATACGAGAAAAAAAACCGGTTCCAAGTTCTATTTTTTATGTCCCGGTTGTGTGTTCTCCTTTTGTTATAAAAACTTCATTGATTTATTAAAAAAAGTAGGTTTAAATAACAATTGTACGCAATCCCAACCTGTCGCCAAATTGGAAGATAAAAAAATTATACCGACCCTGAAATAGGGGTAAAGCTAAACTGGGTTACATTCTTTTTCTTTTCTATTTTTTGGCAATGCGATTGTTGGCAAAGAAATTGCTTTTGACGTAAACTACGTCTAAGGGGAAGACTCAGATACAGGGTGTAAAACCGAAATTTCCAAATTCGAGACCGTCACGAAATTAGGATAGATTTCAAACGCTAATAGCGTCTTTATCTTTCGATGGATTTTGACATTTTCTTATCAATCGATTCAGAAACTCTCCAGCAATTTGCCAATTCTATTGATACTATTGATTATCAACGTTAAACTATTGAAAATGTTGTTTCTTTCCAAACCGGGTGAAAAAATTCAATTCCGTTCATAAATCCCCAACACGGACATCAGATTGCAGTAAGGTACGGGCCTTTTGATCCACTACTTCGTTTTCCCTGTGTATAAAAAGCCCCGTGTTTCGCGTGCGCGCGGCATTTTCATTCTGGATGTCACGGCGAGCGGACCAGGGCGTCTAGAAGCGGTCCCAGTGACAACGGCGGTGGTGGTGCGGATGAAATTTTTTCGGTTGGTGGTGGTGGCGGTCGTGGAAGCAGCAGCACATCATTTACATCCGTGTCCCATCTTCGGCGGATCTGGCAATCGACGGCGTTCGTTGAGCCGAATCATCGGATGGCTGTCGCGCAGCCCAGTGGCTGCTGATAAGGTACATAAGTGGCAATTAATTGGTTCTTTTCATGACCATCATTATATTTGGGAGGAAGGTTAAGTTGAAATAATTTTCCTAAAGTGCAACCGTAAGGAACTGGAAAATTCTTCGGTGAAATTTTCTAGCGTAATTCGAAGTTTTATGATTTTAGTGATTGAGAATGTTGATATTAGACGAACTTTCTTCATAGAACAAAGCATAATTGATTGGCATCGGTAGCGGAATCATAGCATTAGTGCCGAGCATAGGCTGTCATCGGAAGATTGCTACAGCAATTTAGTCACTAATGTGGCGTTCGCAACGATTTGGATGTTATCGGCACAACATGAAATTTTCCCGCGAGACTAATTTTGTATTTTTCCTGTTGATTGAAAAAGAAATCGGTTCCGAGATGAACTTTATTCAAAGCGCATCGCTAACGTCGGTAGTTGAATCCCAAGCAAGTATCGGAAGGAGACCATGCAAACAATTGATTCGCATTATGACTGAAAAAAATGTATGGCGTCAGTATTGATGTTTGCTACAGATTTTTTGACGTAAACTTCGTCTAAGGGGAAGACTCAGATACATGGTTTAAAACGGAAATTTCCAAATTCGAGACTGTCACAAAAATTAGGTTAAATTTCAAACGCTAATAGCGTCTTTATCTTATTTGCTACATTTGCTTATCAATCGATTCGGAAACCTTTCAGCAATTTGCCAATTCTATTGATACTATTGATTATCATTAATGCTTAATTTTTTTTCTACAACAAATATGATTGTGAAAAAGTATCACCGGCGCGTACTTACTCGCAATCTACATGCTGATACATTTACAGTTACATCAAACAACTGAAAACCGAAATACGCCACTCCAAAATTACGAGGTGACAATGTTAGAAAGAGACAAAAGATAGGAAAAATAACACGGTGTGTAGCGCCTCCCCTCCTTAAGGGAAGATCCTTAAATTACGTAACGCAAAAATTGGGCATTTTCAACCCCTCTCCCCCCTATGTCACACTTTTTGTATGAAGCATCTAAACATTATGTATGGGTTGTCACACTTCACCCAACCCCCCTCCCCCTCTAAGCTTTACGTAATTTGTGGACGCTCCCAAGAGCCACTTTCATTCATGGTAGCCGATCGTTAGTACTTCATATCATATCATAGCATATCAAAGAATATTGTGGCCAAATTTCATAAAATTTGGTCAACAAAACCCCCCCTGCCAAAGCCGTCATTCCTCCTACATCATACAAGAAAATTTAAACTGAGCGCTGCTAATGTTAATGACGACGACCGCGCGATCCACACCATCGCCGGGAATAAAATTTCCGGTAGGAGCTCCGCCGATGCCGAAGGTGGTACCACTGTCTGCTCTCCGCGACATCTCGAACGAAATGGCTCGCGCGCGCGGAAGAGCTGCTTTCTTGTAATCAATAAAGTTAAACCTGTAGTCACGCCCCTTTAGTAAGTGTGTGACGGGTACACAATATTTGCTGTCATACCGGACAACAAAGAGGCGGGACCAATGGGTCATCTTTATTGATTATAAGAAAACTGCTTTCCCCCGCGCGCGTGGCATTTCATTTGAAATATCGCGGAGAGCGGTCCCAGCATCGGTAGAGATGTCGCAAATTAATCGCTTACTTCGATTAATCGATTATTTGTTGTGATAATCGATTAATTTTTAAATCGATTACTTCCCAACGATTAAACGATTCAATAATCGACAAGAATCGAGAGTAATCGATTAATCGGAATTTTACGACAACTATTAGATTTCGATTACTTCAATTAATCGGTTCATCGTTATGATAATCGATTAAATTTGATTCGATTACTACTCAACGATGAATCGATTCAATAATCGTCAAGAATCGAGAGTAATCGATTAGTTACTAATCGATTAATCGAGATTTTACGACATCTCTAAGCATCGGCAGAGTTGCTGAGCAAATTTTATTCCAAATATATATGGGATATTGGAAAAATCGGTTCTTCTCAGAGCTTCCATTCTATACAAAGGAAGATTGAGGCGAGGCGAACTTTTTTCAAAGTGCAAATTAACCACTTGGAGACGCCATAAAGCTGCCTGGCGTCCGTAGCAGAATCACGAGCGCGCGTCGGAGGGAGATGCTACAAATATGGATTCGCATAGTGGCAGTCAAGTTTAATTCTTTCAAGATTCTTATTTGGTTTTGTTATTCCAGCCTATGGCGTGGGTCGTGTGATTCGAAATATGCATTATTGGGAATTAATCGATTCTTCTCATGGACACCATTTTAAACATAGGAAGATTGAGGCGAGACGAATTTGTTCAAAGTATGACGTCGTAGCTAGAATACTAAGCTGCGAGGCGGCTCTGTCCGAGTGTGGGGATGTAATGCCAATAAGAAGAAGAAGACGACGTCGTAGCAGAATAACGAGCGCGTATTGTAGAGAGCTGCTGCAAATCTGTATTCTTGCACTGGTACTATATTCTTCATTTCACCAAACTGTTTTACGTAGTTTACGTCAGGCGGTCGTGTCTTGTACACAACCCTTATGATTTTTTTTGCCAACCTGGAATCTGTTAATGATTGGTGCCATTTTCTGTTTGTTTATTGTTTTCAGTATATACAATCACTCATATCAAAACGTCATTTGGTCACTTTTGGTTGATTGGCATAATGGTCATTTGGCATAATTTGGCAACATATGTTCAAATTTTTATAATTATTGTTGCTTTTACATCATAAGTGAGATGCTGTTTTTAAATGATTTTTGAATTAAAGAAACATTGGTAGTCTCCATTGAGTTTCTATCACATCTGCTTCTTGCCCTTACCAATCGTTTTGCCTATGGGTCAGTCTATTTGCCCGGCGAGAGAATATGGCCCTTTTATTTCAATTTGGGCATTTGCTCGATTTAAGGAAAGGGCAGATATGACCCCTTTTTTAAAAGAATTCATTTGTACGGCAGAAGGCAAGATGAATTATGATTCCTTCTTTTATTTTGGGCATTTGTTCGGTTTAAGGCATGGAAGGTATAGTCCCTTCTTTCAAGTCAGACATTTGTTCGACTTAAGGCAAGGGAAGATTTGATCTCTTCATTGAAAGGATGCATTTACCCGGTAGAAGGCAAGAGAGAATGTGGTGCCTTCTTTCAATTTGGACATTTGCTTGGTTTAAGGCAAGAGGAGATATGATCCTTTCTTTATGGCATGCGAAGATATTTTCCTTTACCAAAATGGATCATTTTCCTGGTAGCAGGAAAGGTGAGGATATGATTCCCTTTTTTAAGTAAGACATTTGTTCGAGAAGATATGTCCCTTCCCTGAAAGAACGCATTTACCCAAAAAAAGCAAGAGAGGATATGTTTCCTTCTTTCAATACAGGCATGATATTTTTTTTCAAGTTACATATTTGCTCGGTTAAAGGCAGAGGGTGATATGATCCCTTATTTCAAAGAATACATTCATTTTGATCAAGAATATGGTTCTTCTTTAATAATATTTTTTATAACGCATGTGAGAATAGAAATCGTTTTCCTAATAAAAGGGAGGAAAGCACAATGGGCAAATTTTCTTACACACTCTTACATTGTTAAAAAAAAATAATTCAATGTGTCAACATTTGAAATGTTCCCGTTTTGACAGGAACCTTCTCTATTTTTATTTTACTGCGTCAAACAATTATGCGTCCAATTACCAAGTATTACCCATATGATGGGAACAACGTAGCTGAATGGCCCGAAAATCTTATTAATCAATCACACAGCTCTAAAAAGAATTATGCTAAATTACCCTTAACATTTTTTTTCCAAATTCAATTCTGCCTGTCTTGTTTTTATTTTGCACTAAAACTAAATATCGAATCATTCCGAATGGTATCTATTTTAACCTATGCGATTTTTTTTTGTATATTTCAAACACCTAACTAATATCATCTCAGCATTATGGCTATGTTTATGTCTAAATATTGCCTTTCGACT